>NW_027104140.1:508828-734399 GCF_902728285.1 Clytia hemisphaerica | reverse complement strand
GGCACCCATTTTGCCTAAGTAACCCCCCCCCCAGGACAATACTTCAGATGCCCAGGATTCAAAAGCTTTTTTTCCGGTTTTCAAAAATTTTTCTGACCCCAAAGAGAACTTTGAAAGTTTTCGTGGTTTTCATAAGCTTAAAGGTAATTTGGAAGACCCTTAAAGAGACTATTTCAGTTTTTGTTTTGTTTTAAATACCTTGAGCCTTTAAGGTGGAAAACCGTCCCTAAAGTCAGCACACACCTAATTCCTATTTCTGTTTGTCCTCCACCTCGGGAAGGGTTTTTAAAATCAAGAAATTGTTTTACCTTTTGCAACAGCCTTGTCCAAGTCATGTCCAATTGTTTTGAGTTCAGCTAGGTCTGGTTCTGCAAACAACAACTCGACTGCGAACCGTCGGTAGGTCTGTTCATTCTTTCGAAAATGCCAGAAAGATGGTCCTGGAAAATGGGGATGCTCGTTTGTTTTAGCATCTTTCAAGGCCAAATTCTCGTAAGAGGTATCTGTGAGATATAAACCATCACATATCTCAAAGGTTGTATCAACTGATAACACAGCTTTGTTGTTGGCACAAAACCTAACAATATCCGATAGTTGGTATTCGTGATAATTGAAGGCACCAAATTCACTTTGGGTCAAAGTGAAAGACTTAGTAAAAGCATCATCACGTTTGATGTAGTTTAGGAGATTTTCAGCGCTAGTTTTTGGCTTTTCAGCGCCTTTGTCTTTCAATTTCTGTTTTCGGTTCTCGATAACTTTGGGATTTCTAATCGTTTCCGAGAGAGTGTCCTCTTCATCGTCAATCAAAGAAACGTAGATTTGCTCAGTCGACCTTTTTGCTGCAATCTTCTCATCAATCTTTGCTATAACGGTAGGATCTTGTCTGTAGTACGGTGGAGCATTCGGATTAGTTGCATTACCATGGCGTGGCATCTGAAACTCTTCATCTTGAACTTTCGCCTTATAAATGACAAGAATGAAAGGATGATAAGCTTTTTCTGATGCACGTTTCACTTGACAAATAGTTTGTGTCAACCACGGGTTGTATTTGTTCTGTCTGTAGGTACGCTTGATTTCATACACTTCATCTTCGTTGACCACTGCGGGTAAGAACAATGACCTATCCCTCTCATTGATTGTGAACTGACCTTCCTTTTCATCGGGGTGGGCAACACGAGGTTGTTCATCCTTGATCCAATGGAAAAACTTGCGCGGTGTTCCTTTGCTTAGGTAGCTACCGTTATCATCAGCTTTCACTGATTTTAATGGAATTTGTCGTGTGTCTATTGTAAACGCAGTGCTATGTTGAATTCCTGATGGTTTTTTGAGCATAAGGTAATCTTCAGGATTGTTAAAGAGCATATTAAAAATGACTTGAGCATCAAAATCTTGGTTATCGTCAGATTCTTTTGAACATGAACCTGCCTCCTCTTTTGTAACGATAGATTCATGTTGTTCCTTTTTTGGCAAAACACGAGATGCTTTTTTGCCGGTTGCTTCTTCTTCGTCAGATGAGGAAGGGATGACCTGGAAATAAAATTAACGCTCTAAGATTCATATTATTCTTCATTTCGGGTTAGCGCATAATTTTGTAGCCTATTACTGACATTACCAATTCAACATGATTTTTTGATCTTACAAGTCCGTGATGGAAAAAGGTAAGGCGTCACAGACGGAACGATGCAGGGGAAAAACCGTATCAGTCTAAAAACCGGAGTTACACACGCCAAATTTGTCTGCCGACACAAAATCTTTAAATTTTTCAAGCAAGTCGGGCAAAAATTTGTAAACAATTCACCAATTTTTCAAAATCATAGCATAGAGGCGATCTTTTGCTTGAATTTGCTTAGAGAATTTCAAAAATTGGCCGACAAAGTTGGCGTGTGTGTAAATCTGGCTTAATAATTCTGAAGCCTATTAGCAGGTTTGCTTGATTGCATGATCGAGGTTATTTTTTATGTGACCACCTATCGAATTTACTTCTAGTGTCGAGTTATATGTGATCATCTGGGCACGATTATTCGATCGAGGTGCGTCTTTTAGAGATTTTTTTGCCTTTGCATGCCTAAGAACGGCCAGGAAATAGTCGTAGTGGTTTCTTTACTACTAAGCTTTAAGCTGTGATAATGCAAAGTTTTTAAGAGCTAGGACTGAAGGTATTCGAAAATCTGGTTATCATGACGTACCAAAACTCTTCGAAAAAAAGATTTCAAAATTCAAAATTCAAAGTTAAAAGTTAAAATTAAAGTTTAATTAAAGGTTAAAAGATTACGTCACAGGGGTTAAATCATTATGTAATCAGACTTACGCATATCAAGAATTGAAATTTTATCGGGCGCTTACTCAGAGACCCGTTAGAGCTTTAGTGTATCAGGAACGGGTAGGGAAATGAAAACCCGGGGGCACTGGCACTAACTTTGACGGCCCACGAAAATTAGTAATTTTTGGGACCAGAGCTTAAAAAAACAATTTTGCTTAAGTGCCTTCTCCGAGATATAAACATACACCATCCAAAGAAAGCTTAAAATTAAAAGCTAGGAAGCTAAAAAGATTGGCAGTATTTAAAAAGTAGTTGATTAAAAAAGTGAAAAAAGCTTACCACAACATTTGATGTACTCATCATTGCTTCTCACTCTTCACACAAACCAAATAAACAGCAACGAAAGAAAGCAAAAAATATTGTTTTCTTTTTATCGAAGATTTCGCCAATTGCGGACCGTAGCGTACAAATTTAAAAACCGGTGTTCTATTGTTTAAAAGATTAAAATAATATTCATATTATTTAAACATGAAAAAGTGAGTCAAAATAAAACAATAGTTAACAGCTTTTAACTAAATACCAATAAAAGATTATTCAGTCCATCAAGGATAATAGTGATAAAGGCTTCCTCGATTATGCGATAAGACAAAAAAGAATTCAACACACATGCTTATAAAAAACGCTTAAAACGAGAACAAAATAGGAAACATTTTTTGAAGTGATTTTCGTGATTTTGGTGAAATAGGTGAAAAACCTATGATTATGTACCACTTTAAAAGACTTTAGATTTGTAATAACTGTACCCTTATGGCCTCGTATACATCCGTCATACCTTTTTCCAATTATCTCTTACCTTGATATTTTAAGACGAATTTGATAAAGAATAAAGAAACCAAATACCCGTATCCAAAATACAGTACCAAAAAGGGCCCAAATGATGACGTCATCACCAAAATTGACAAAAACTAATTATGTCAACTTCAAGGCATCATTGTCAAGGTTTCACATGCCAAATTTGAAGGGAAACAGACAAGCCAATCACGAGATATAGGTGTCCGGATTCCAGTACCAAAAAGGGCCCAAATGATGACGTCATCACCAGAATTGACAAAAACTAATTATGTTAACTTCAAGGCATCATTGTCAAGGTTTTACCTGCCAAATTTGAAGGGAAACAGACAAGCCAATCACGAGATATAGGTGTCCGAAGAGTAGACCTAGCCATGACGTCATAAGCCTTAAAACAATTGACTGATGACAATATCAAGACAATGGAGTGTCAATTTCACATCTACAGAACTCGTTACCTAAGTCTAGTACTGGTTACTTCCATTTAAGTACTGGTTACTTCTGGTTACTTCTGGTTACCTACTGGTTACTTACTGGTTACTTCTGGTTACTTCTCGTTACTTACTGGTTACTTCTGGTTACTTCTGGTTACTTCTGGTTACTTCTCGTTACTTCTGGTTACTTCTCGTTACTTCTCGTTCCTCGTTTTAGTAACAACCATTGTTGAATCTTTTTTACTCTTTTCTATAAAGAATAGAAATAGTCAAATTTATCAGAAATCTGTTTTTAATTCATTATAGTACATTACAAAGTCAACGAAGCTTGCTGATGACGTCATTGTCATCTCATGTGATGAAGACGCAAAGGATCATGGGAAATTTGCTAAGAATGTGATATGTTCCAATGAACTGTTGCTGACGGGCATCCTCAAGCAACAACTGGACGTGGAACAGTAAGGAAGAATTATTGGCTCTTTTAGAAAAGAAAAGATTTCCTTACTAGTTTCGAAAACCTTTAAGCGTTTTTTATAAGTTCAGATAAAGTGATGTAGTGATGCTTTACTGAGAAAATTGACTTTTATTGTAAAAGCAACCTCATGCATGCGAGTCATACATGGCAAAAATGATCATGGTTTGATCTTTCTTTCTTCCAGATACAGGCTGAATGCTGGTCAACAACCATCAACAGCGAATGACGGCAAACGAAAGAGAGCAAGTGTTGCAACTGCTTCAAATGGAAAGAAGTCTAAGAAAAAGTAGACTAAATCTCAAGGGGCTCCCCTATCACAGCTTTAACGAGTTTCCACTCTGTTTTCAAAATCTCCGAATCTATTTTAGTAAACTCTTTCAGAAATCTTCAGCTCTAGAGTTTTCCTTAAATAATACCATTCCAGTCGAAATAACGTTTGAGAAGTAAAGCTGCCGACCATATGCAAAGAAACTCTCGATTATGACCCTATCCTGACGTGTCGACAAAAAAATCGAGCCTTAAAAAGGATTATAAAAAGAGGCAGAGCATTATGTGTTTTCGTAATATAGATGTGACGTGACGTGACTTTTTTAAAAAGTATTTTATTTAAATTTAATTTGTTACTTTGCGAGGGTATGAAAATGTAGTCTAATATTTTTAGCTTAGCTTTATTACTTACTCACAACTTATCTTTATAGAGCTTTCAATGTAAATAACTTGTAAACAAAAAATCAAAAACGATTTATATTAAATGGTTACGTTTTACTTCATGTCTAGAGTCTCAAAGAAATATACGTTCGATAAATTAACCTGTCAAACCCCCTTTCCTAGACACGCCTCGTTATTTATCCTTGATATCTCATCATTTTTGCCACTTTGATCATTCAAAATGTATTTTTCACAATAATTATCTTTCTTCGTTTAGCAAGAATAAGAATAATAAACTAACAAAACAAATGAAGAAATAACAAAATGCTGACGCTGCAAAATTACCACATCCCCATCATATGGTAAGTCAGTCATCTTCATTTTCAATTTCATTGGTCATAAGAGACCTTAGCATGTATTTATTATATATACTTCCCTCCTTCTCTCAACTCCGTGGCCGGGTAGCTCAGTCGGTAGAGCATTCGCCTTACAATCTAAGGGTTGTGGGTTCGATCCCCGGTCACCGCCAACTCAGCGGATGATAGCTTAGAAGCTTAGATTGGGTAATCTGATCTAGGCGGTAAGTTACTGGGAGCTGAGAGTAGGTGTGGCGCCCCACCTCAGTATTCGATCTCCCAGGTCTAGCGCAAATAGAAAAGGGGATAGACTCCCTCACTCCCGGCTCCGCCGACAGCCAACAGATGAATATACTTACTTACTTACTTCTCTCCACTATTTCTCTCAGTTTGAACCACGCGTGATTTTGTGCAGAGATGCTGGCTAAATCGATCTGGCCAGCCAGGGTGCAGTGCGCAGTGCTGATGAGTCCAGTAAAGACGAAATTCATACACCTGTTCTGTCCACCTAATCTCCTGAGTGAATTAAGTCGGACAGAAATTCTTGATTTCTTCACATATATGTTTAATACCTTTTATTCAACATTGCAAGTTAGGACTTCCAAAAAGTGTTGCTTTTATTTTTCTACCCCTCGAATGAGTTATTGCTTACACTTTACATTACACCAGCACTTAGTATTGATTATACATTAGATAGAAGTATAGATAGTATAGATTGAACGATTAGGGCTCAAACTCCCGTTGAAATTCTGCTAAGATGGTCAGACCGCTAACGCAGCATTGTGTAAAACATTATGATCAGGAAAACATATTACAATATTTCAGTGATGACCTCTTGTGAGTGAGGTCGAATATTTAGTTTTTAATAGATAGATAGATATGCCCTCCGATGCATCGGAATGGGTCCTACCCACGATGGAGTAGGAATCACAGCGCAAGCAGACATTGCAACCCTGCAGATGCGAGCTGCCGAGCCATGGTGTATACCACGACACTCGAACTACACGGGAGAACGGGTGTCCTCGCAGGTGTAGAACCTCCTAAGTGTCTCGGCACACCACAATGTCTGGAATATCTACCCATACTCTTGTATCAGAGTTATGGTACCCAATTCCCCTCACATGGCATGGGTTGACCCGGGCGAAGGAGCATTCACTTGCCAAGTGAATCGTAGTGCCACGGTGGGTATCGAACTCGAGCCTTCTAGACAGAAGTCAAGCACGATAACCACTACACCACTACGCCGTTTTTAATAAAAAACAAAAATGCTTCTGGTTATTTTGTTTGTCAATATTTCAGTTATTGTATTACTTTTACATTATAGTGCACATGGACACATGAACTGAAGATGGTAGGGCACTTTGACTCCAATGTTATGTCTATTACCTAAACTGAATAACTTACATAAATGCTTGCTATTAATTGTATTAATACACTTATTTCAATGGCATGTTTTGTCAAACTTGACAAATTATTAAAGGAGAGAGAAAGAATTATAAATTAGTTGGATATTCCCTTGCTACAATTAGTTTGATTAGTTGTAGCGTTTTCCTGTTAAAACAAAGTATGAACTTTTCATCCAATGTTTACTACCTATTCTAACAAGAAACTTTTTACATGTTTGTAATGTTTAATAGGTGTTCAGGAGTGTCCATTTTTATTTACTTGACCTATGAATGGTCTTCGATTTATTTCTTGGTTTAGCGATTACAATACTGAGCGTTTTCCTTATTGTTTTAGGTCTTTTTATGTTGTTAATTCCTGTAGGGGTTGTGGTAAGTGGACTTTAGATAAATGTTGTTTTTCTTTCTTTTTTTCATCCGTATTTTTGCGTACCTTTTCCCTTAGGAATCCGAATGAGTTGTGATAGCTTACAAAATCTTTCTCTCATTTTCGTCGTTATTTCGTTTGACAACTTCTACAATTTCATGTTATAGGTCATCAATTTGTAATCAATACAATACCACGACGACGTCTAATCTTTCAACATTGTTTTGTATGGATTAGTGTAAGGAGAAATCAGAACATATTACTTTCGTCAAATAGAAGAGAGTTGAGTTAAAGGTATGAAATATGTCTCTTATTTATCTTTTGGAAAATGTATGAAGGTAAATTTTTTTAAGCTGCCTTCTTGGAACTTCTTGATCAAGCACATAAAGTTCAACATCGAATTACCTTTTCAACGGTATATAACTATGAAACATTCTGTACCCTTTTTGGTACGGTAAATTTATATAACTGGACATTCCACGTATGATCTTGATCCAGTGACATGATGTTGTCAGAGGTTTTAAAAATGGAGAATATTCTTTATAGGTGATAAGGTTCACAGTGTTTGTTCAATTTAACCCTGGCGTGTTATTAAATTAAGCCATTTCTCTAAAATAAAACCGTGTGATAAATGATTAATTCCTTATCCCAGTGTTTCAGTCCCTAGTTACACTTTCGCGAAATTACACATAAAGTATCCTCTTTCCCTTCTTTTACGAATATCAGTACAAATTTTTAATTTTGTTTGGCCCTTTTTCGAAGCTAATGGTGACATTATTACATAATGTTTCATACGGAAACAGCCCGGTTTTTTACCCGTAATGACAAATCTAAACTATACAAAAATTGTTCAAAATTTGCCATTGTCAGGTGTTTCCGTTTCTTCAAAAGAAATCATGAATTATAATATAAGCAAATAAAGGTAATACGATGCCTCGTATTGAATGTAAGTACTGTATTTAGTTTTCATACCGCCTTCCATAATTCTCCTACTGTAAATGCATACACGTTTTTTATAAGAATACATTTTATAATAACATAAGGTTTCGATGACCAAAATATTAAGGACAACTTAGAATATTTCAAGGCTTCATGGACTTTAAAACACCTAATTTCTTAGGAAATTGCACAAAAATACTCACAAAATAGTAGAAATGCGAACAGAACATTTTAAAGCTTAGAACTGAGGTTAAAAACTTGCGTTTATTTTCCTTTATGTGTCAAAGCACCACTCAAACTTGAGGGTTGAAAAATACACAAAAAATCTTCTCATGACAAGTGTTTTAACACTCTAACCATCGTAAAAGAAAACAAACTCTTTCTATCATATGTTATAAAATAAACATACAGCTTTCTAACAAGTTCTTTCTCATGTTTTTGCACAGGCTGAATATTTCCGTAGTTGGGTAATCAAACATTTTGACTATGTGAATGGTTGAGAGGACGAGAGCCTATAAATAAGTAAACTTTTAGAGAAAAAAAAGCTTTTAAAATCTCCTTACAAGAATTAGTGATTATCCCTTATCATATTTCATTGGATGTTCGTTTATGAGCAAATATTTACTGTTTGTTCGTGTTTCTTACACGTGAAAGCAAACAACATTTGTAACATGAAATTGTTGTTGTGTAGTACTACATAGTATAAAGTTCTTCTTCTGTTTTTCGGATCTGTTAAATCTGTTAAATTGAGGGATAATATTTGATGGTTGGTTTTGATTGCATAAATTTCGGCTCGTTCTGATTTTTCCACTACATTTGAAGAATGTGCTTTTTTCATAAGAACCAGGGAATTCTCAGCTGTTCTTATGTTTTTGGTGTTTTTGTTGCTTGGAGTGTTAAATTGTTCTTATTCTTATCTCTCTTATTCCTAACACGAAATGGAGTTTCTTTTAAGCTTATACCCAATTTGTACAATTTATTTTGACCCTTCTGACACCCCTGTCTCACGTGTACCGGTGGAACTTCTTCCCACAGTCGGGATAAAAATTTCTATTGAAATCCCAGGGGGTGATAGAAATTCTATTCTTCCCAGGTCAGAAGATCCAGTTTCGATGGTTTTGGAGTGCAATTTTTTCCATCGAATTTCAAATTGGGATGAAAACATTTTCAAGTGGGTGAAATTGTAGGGCATCCTTCCCACCGGGGAGGAACTATTAGCAAAATTTTCCATTGTGAAAGTAGCCCAACCGGGTCTGGTACACAGGTTTGTCTTCTGCAATTACGAAAGTTTCTTGTTTTTTTGGGGGGAAATCTGGCACTCAGATTGGCTCTTTAATGCAACATTCCTGGATGTTCTTATTTTTTCCTAAATTTCAGCCTAAATGTTCTTATAAATTAGGTTCTAATGAAATGATGTAAAGCCAAAAACCTTCAAACCACCATCATCGCTCAAGTTTTCCTCCCTTCGACAGGTTCTTTCTGGACGGAAAATTTAAAATAAAGAAATCCAGTCTTCATTCAAGTTTTGTGAAACATGAATGTTTAGTATGAAAATTTCATATTTGACAAAAGAATATTTTGTTGGTACATACATTTTTAAAGAGGGTAAGGTCGAAGTTTATCCCCTTCTTCAAAAGTTTTTCCGTAAATATTGATATTTTACAATAACTTAGAGGCTCGAAAAAGTAAAGTGAAACGTTGAAAGGCTAGACAAAAAAAATGTTTTTCGAGAGACTTTAATCAAACCTTCTTTATGCATGTGATATTCCTTCATTGGATTTATGTTTTGGTTGGTATAGTTTGAAACAGGCCTCGCTTTTTTGATAAAAAACATGACGACCACGGTCAATTCCAATGGATTTATGCCAATCTTTTTTTTTGTACTTTTAGATTTAATCAATGCGCACCCCATGGTTGTTTAAATCACGGTTGTCAAAAAAAAGACGATATATAGATATGTTTAAATCAGAAAGGCTGATTTTGGAGACATGATGGCATAGAAAGGTTTGAATCTTCATTTTCTTTTTTTCACCACTAGATTTTTCACCTCAGATTAGAAATAAGCGCTAAATTTATTTTCAATTCCTTCCAGCGAAGTAAAAATTCTCGTTTTGGGGCTCTAGCTATTATCCTAGTATAACAATCTTAAGATTAGAAAAAATCCGTTTTGCACCATTTTTGCCGGAATCCATGAAAATTTGTTTCTCGCTTCTCGTGCATTAGATCACCAAAATGCGCAGATAAAGAGCTGATCTTTCAAAAGGGCAAAAACAATTTCAGCAAAACCCTACTACGGTCAGATTTAGAGATCCGAGAACCGCGTTACCTGAAATCCTCCTGTTTCTCAATGTCCCAAAGATCGCGCAGTACTGTTACTTCACGGTTTTTTTTTTGTTTGCTTTTGGTAGACGGGTTACTAAATGCGATGTGACTTGACTTGTTGACGACATGCGACATAGGGTTATCGATGTTTATTGTTTTTTTCAGAAAATGAATGACATGGTAAGAATGAAAGAACGATCACAATCAAAATTTCCAGTAAGAATCACTCCTTTTCATTCTTTCGTTTTCAACCCTGCCCAAGTGCCCACCGACAAGTTTTCTCTCTACGCTTATTTAAACTCCTATGCTCACTTTTCCCGCATGACATCGTTCTAAATTCACAGAAATTTTGCACAAAGAGGCCAGTCGTGAAAATTGCCTGCTAATCTTTCTACCTTTGAATTATACAACTTTCGATGTGAGATTTTCAAACTTTTCAATAACACTATTTTATCAATTTATTTATAAGGCGAAAATAAAAAATTGTAGTGTTTCCGGAATGCGGATGAAGGAAAAAAAGCTCTCATGCGACCGGCCGGAAAATTTTTTGATAACTTAAGATCATTGAAATAGAACTTTAAAGATAACTTTTATTTACAAACAGTATGAAGTAAGCCCTGAATACAAATGCATCAACTAACGAACAAATTTTGATTTACAAGCGGGAACATCTAACCAAACGACGTTTGATAGCTTTAACGGTCAACTTGATTTTCTTTATGATAAACCATATAGATGAACCCATAGTCTGCGGCCGGGTCAGAAAATTTGTTTTTTTCACCCGGCCGGTTTTCGGAAACATCACATTTTTTTTATTTTCGCCTATAAATGACCCTTGTTATCAATTCCGAAGTTAGTTAGTGTGAGAAGGATAGCAAATAAGAGCTGTGGTTTGATGCCATGTTTAACTTCTTGCCATGGTCATGGTTTATTTTTTAGCTTTAAGAAACACTCAACATGTTTTTGATATAGAAAAGGTATTTCACCAAAGCCCAATTTTCAAAAGAAAGTTTATTTTGTACAATTTATTATTATGTACAATCTTTGATTTCAAATTCTAGTGACGTTAATCACACATCACTGAGTGCATTTGAGATGATTGTACCTGATGAACATGTTTTTTCGGATAATTATTTCCGTGTAAAAGAAGAAGAAAAATGAAGAACAGAAACTCAACATTGCACTCGTTCATTATCAGTGAGTCTTCACTTATTTGTCAGTTAAATAGGAGTCTTTCGATTGTTTTCATGGGGTCCACGGCCCGGCTTTTTGAACAAAGCGGCCGTAGTGTAGAGCTCTCGACGACGGTGCGCAAGATCAAAAAACTCTTGGATTGTGCCGCTGATGCCTTAGACCACTAGGCGGCCATCGCATCCCGCTATGAGGCAGGCTGGAGCATAGGCGCTTTTAGACCATGTCGAACTTATCAGAGGAAGAGATTTGTAATTGCTCCGGCCTAGGCCTTTAATTCTCTCTTCCGACAACGACGGTCAAGGTCAAGACATTTTTTTTTGTTTATCTAATCCGATGATCTATTCCGATTTAATAAAAACGATCATTGGATTTNTTCGCATATCATTATGTATCTTATGGGGTCCCGAAAACACGTTTCTTTTTTGGTCTTCCTCTTGGAGATTTAATTGCATTGTTAATTGGCCCTGGATTTAATTCTACATCTCCATCTACATTAAGCCGAGTGGATTAGCAAAAAATTGTATCGTATAAAGAAGGGTTCGTTATTTATATGGTATTGCGAAGTATGTAGTCGGTGGGCGTTATAATGGTCGTGCCTTTCTTGACCTTCGTAATGGCGATTATAGTCAAACCAAGGAAGTAAAAGAGAGTATCCCTTACTACCTTGGCGGTGCCTTCGTTGACTTTGGCTGATATCAGCTCTTTTGGTGGGCATGTTTTTTTGTTTTTTTTTTGTTTTGTTTATTTGTTTCTTTGTATTTTTTTGTTTTTTATATTTTCTTGTATTTTTTATTTTCTTTTTCTCGGTTTTCTATTTTTATGCCTCTTTTGTTACTTTTTTTCGATAATTATATTTTACAAAAATTTTCCTAGTAAAATAAGTTCTTCTTTTACTTTTTCTTCGTTCTTCTTAGCTGCTACTTCTTTCAACTGAATCTTTAGTGGGTGCAACTTGAGTTCAGCTATCTTGAGAGTGTTTTCAAAGTGATTCCTTGATAAAATGTATTTGATGGATTGATGTATTTATCAAACTGGCTTCTTCTTTTATTTTATTTTGTATTTCTATTGCTTATTACTCTAAAGGTAAAGAAAAGTATCATTAAAAAAATATTTAAGTGCAGCTCCAGAGTAAGAATTTCACAAAATATTTCCAAAGTACATTCTCGGACATCGGTTAATTTATAGGTTTTGTATAAAAAAGAAACATTGAAACGAAATTTTATTACTTGAACATTCAGCTATCCACCCACTCTACAGCTAACAATTTTCAACCTTTCAACACACAAATGCTTTTTTATAAGAGCGCATATTATCTCATTACGTTTGTGGTTGACAAAATATTTTACTGGTTTTATTTATTTTTTCTTCAAACCCTTCATCGCAGAACTTATTTTTCATGCATCTTTTTATAGAGACAGAGAGTGCGTGAAAGATAAAGAAAGAGAGGCGAGTGAGAGAAATTAACACTGCGGTGAAGAACACTAAGAAAAAAATATACGAGCACAATGAATTATTGATGACTTTACATTGCAAAGAAAAACGCGGGAAACCTATTCATTCATTCAATTATGTAATATTACCAATCTAAAAGAAAAAATACATCTACTAAGTAAAAAGTGCGCGAAAATGGTTCTGTCTGTAGTAAATTTTTGGATGGAGAAGCAATCAAAAATCTATTCATGAACCTTTTGATAAGCTAGGCTAAAAAAACGCATAGCCTGGAAATCTGGCTCCGACAAACTGTTAACGCTGAAACTTATCTTTTTTATAACTTTGTTTGACAATGGTTTCATCAAAAGATTTTAGAGCCAGGAGATACTTCGCAAAAATTTCTGTGCTGGATAATTTCATTATGAAAGTCCAATGAAATTCCAGAAAAACGGCGATTTCCGGCATATATATTTCCGGCATTTTCGGCCGGAAAAAATTGTTTCTCAAAAATCGGACTCGGCATCTTTGAGCAAAAAATCAGAAAAAACTAATTATAAAATCTTGAGAAAATGCCAAAAGACAAGTTTTTCCGGCATTTTTGGCCGGAAAAAAAATTTTCTCAAAAATCGGACTCAGCCATGTTTTGGGCATTGTTAATACGCATCTATGAGCAAAAAATCAGAAAAAACTAATTATAAAATCTCGAGAAAATGCCAAAAAACCAGTTTTTCCGGCATATTTCCGGCATTTTCGGCCGGAAAAAACTTTTTTTCCAAAATCGGGCTCCGTCACATTTTGGGCATTGCCATTTTGCATCATTGTGCCAAAAATCAGAAAAAACTAATGAGCCAATCCTGAGAAAAGCTGGTAACAGACGGACGAACGGACGAACGAACGAACGGACATCGGTTAATTTATAGGACCTCCGAGGTAGGTCCAAAAAGACAGCTGCCTTATCGATAATTTGCTTTTTTGATTTTTGCGTTTTTACTTTGTTTCAAAGTGGATCTTACGTAGTGGTTCAAGGTCACTTATCCTATAAGTGGCTAGAATAGGCATGGTCATTTAGGTGGCTAGCTTTACGTAATTTTCATCAAAATACTTTTTGCGGTGTGTTATTATAACTGCAGAGAAAACACTGCCTTTTCAATGATTTCCTCTTTTGATATTTGCATTTTTACTTTGTTTCAAAGTGAATTTTACATAGTGGTTCAAGGTCACTTATCTTATAAGTGGCTAGAATAGGCATGGTCATTTAGGTGGCTAGCTTTATGTAATTTTCATCAAAATACACTTTTTCAGTGTGTTATTATAATTTTCACTTGGATTTTATTTTACGTATTCTGGACTTTTTATAATCAAAAAATAACTTTTCTAACACAAAAAGTGCATTTTTTTCGTCACCGATAAACCAGTTATCAGACATTTGGTCGTACAATATAGGAATATTTTACTTTTACTTGTTCCAGATTTTTCGGTGTATTTTCCTCACCTAAAGGCTTGGAAAATATTGTACGAAAAAATTTCGGAACTCGAAAAAATATGCTAACATATTTTAACTATTTTAACTATTTTTAACCGTCAGATAACTATTACTTATTTTTATTTGACAAGCGTAAATAGGGACCTTTTATTGGTTTCTTTTTTTGTCCAATACTTTCAAATATGAGGCATCCGTGGAGGCTGTATATTTTCAAATTGACATCACTCAACAAATTTGAGCATCTTCTTTTTGATGTTAAGTCGCAAAATAGAAATTCGTACTTGTGAGGAAAAATTATCAAGAATCTCTATTTTTGAGCTTATAAATTGGCATTGTGTACTTGAAAAAATTACTCTTAAGTTCCAAATAAACAGCCTTCCACTTGTAAATTTTTTTGAAAATTTTTCAACCCTTTTATTGATTTTTATGAATATTTTCAGCTATCAAAGAGAGTCCCTTATATTACTCTAAATAGCCTGATTTTAGCCTATATTTACCTTATTTTTGGGTTATTAGAAGTACAATTTCTAACCCCCGGCACTTAGACCCCCCGTTTATTAAAATTTTGAAAGTTTTCATCACCCTTTTGTTTAATCGATCCTGGAAATCTGTCCAGTTGAGATTTTTTCACTTTTCATAACTTTTAACTTTCAAGTTTTTCTTCAGGGTTTCTTGTGTTTACCACGTCTGTTTTGAAGTCAAGGTTGCGTGCTGTTTGTGAGCTCAGGTATTTCTATTTTTTTAAGGTTCACTAGAGCACTAGAATAACTAGAGTGAGGGAACTTAAAACCTTTTTCAAAGATGAGAATGTATGTATGGCATAAATGGGTGTTTTAACAAATTCCATAGGCATTATTTTTGAAAATGTAAAAATCAACTATTTAAGTGGCTTAGCACATTCCATTGATAAGTTCTTTTTTTAGAGAAAGAAATAGCCTAGTTTGAGAAGTTTTGCTAGTGTAAAGCAGCATAGAGCTGCTTTTTGAAATCAAAAAGACTTTGTTTTAATTTTTTTTAATTCAGATATCAAGAATGACAACTATTTTGGATCCAATTGGTTGTGGCTTTGCAAAGATTGCCCTGTATAAAGGCGTAAACAGTGAAGGTGTAAATAAAAACTCTAGTACGGTTGCAGTCAGTAAAGTATTAAGATATGCTCATGAACGATTTCTTGAGGTGATGGTAGATGGGCAAGGGTTTAGTGTTAAGTATGTTTGGTACCGAAAAAATGTTGAAAAGATCAAAGAAAGTTTAACCTTATTTGGAAAGAACAATTCAGCTGTTAGAAATAGTTTGATTGATGGGTTTTCTAATGAAGTCTGGTCAGCATTGTGTCAAAAACAGAAAGCTAGGCACAGTCTTTTTCATTGCAATGGGTGTTTGAAAATTGAAAAGTATCGTGCACTGTTGGCTAAGTTTCCTATAAAAGAAAACGATTACACAGCAAAGAAGAGAGCAAAAGAAGGTGGCTTGTACAAACCGAATACCAGTGAAATGAGAAAGATTACTACAGAAAAGATAACAGAATTAGATAAAGAGTTTGTTAAAGAACATGGGTGCAGCTTTCAGGAGGCAAGCAAGAATTTAAAAGCATATAGTAAAAGAAAGGAGAAGACCGAGATGGCCCGACAGTTTAAAAGAACAGTGGAGAAGCTTGATGAGGACACAATAGTTTTGAGGTTTGAAATTTGACATTGAAACTATAGACATTGTGACACATATTCCTTTTACTTTCGTCCAACAATACTTTTACTTTGATATAGTGAGATTTTTTTTTGTGGTCCAAAATCTCAATATTCAGTCAGGCATTATTCACTGTAAAATAAGCAAAATTTGATTTGTGTCCTATTGAATGATTTTGACTGTATGAATTTGTCTATTAGTCTACTCAAACCTCAATTCACTTATTTTTTGGGATTGAATCTCACCTAAATAACATTTCATAATAACCATTGCATAATCAATTACTAATAACCCCCTAGTATCTCCTCTCCCATACTTTTCCACTACATAGAACAAATTAGCTGGAATCAATTTTGAATACTTATAGAGCGTATGGCAGTGATCACTCCATGCTTTCACGTGAAAGGGAAAGGACTGTGAAATGTATGGAACGTAAATCGGATGCAATCTCAAGAACAAAACTTCAGAATGAATTGATTGCTGCCGGTACAAAGAGACCCCGTTGCAGTGTTGGCCCCACTAGTAGCTACACAATTGAAGATTTGGATGGGTGTTTGGAGAAGGTTTTTTACAACTATTTTCAATCTGTATTTAAAGTTCTTGAAAATATTGAAGATTCAAAAAAACTGAACTACTTTTTAGATAACATTATTTTGTATGAAATCTTTATGAAAATGAGTTCAATAATTTCTGTTATAATTGCCAACCTTATAATAACCCTTCTAGCTTGGACCAATACTTTATTTTGATAAAGTTTTTAACAATCAAATGCAGGTCATTTCTGTTACTTGATATTCATTTTTACTGATCAGTCAGCATTTCCTTTACTTTCCAGGTTCGGGGATTGAAGAGAAATAATGAATTGGTTATCTTTGATAAGCTTGCCAGGGAGCACAAACTCAAAAACAAAAAAGGTTTGTCCACATTTTAATATTTTTTTAGTTCCTTTATGTACTATTATGAAAACGTGAAGTATTTCCATAGAAGTGATTTAAGTATCAATTTTTTTGGGTTCCCTTGAAATTTTGTGTTTTCCGTGCTTTGTGAATTTAAGTTTATCATGATTCAAAAGTTGTTTTTTGGATAGAATATTATTGCCCTTGTAAACTCGTCGTGTGTATAATAAATTGTTTTATGCTTTCTTTGTAGGTATTATTCCTGACAATTGTGGTCAAGTGCTCAAGAAAATGATGACAGAAAACGACATCGATCCCAATGATTTGAAAACAAATTGCAATGGGCCAAGAACTAGGAAGAAGTATAAACGGTATAAACACAATTTTGCTGAAATTTCTTTTTTTTTATTGTTGTCCATGTTATAGAGTGAACATTTTCTCAAGCTGGGGGGAAGAAGGGAAACTTGATTTAACTTCCTATTTTTCTTCATTACACCCCTTTGATTGTTTTGATTAAGATCATGAACGATTATTGAAATGAAAGTAAGCAGGGATTTTTTTCATATTTATTTTTTTATAGTGTTTATCGAGAAGTCACTGTACCTGTTGAGCCAAACAAACGAAAGATAAAAGAAAAATTGGATGAAGAAATCGATCAGGTATGCCATCTCATTTTTAAAAGTTATCTGATATTCTGATGGTGTATTGGCGGCCACCCACGCTAAAGCTCTGAAGGAGCATCACCATCGGAGACCAGATGTTAAAATTTTCCCGACCTTCAGAGCTTTAGCGTGTCGGAAGAAAATTTCTACATCGAGTATCAGATAATTTTAAAAGTTTTCTTATAACTCTTGAGCAAATTTAAGTTAGCTTTTCCAATAGTGAAAAGTTTAGCTTTATAACATTTTTTTTCACAATCCAATCCAAACTTTTTTTTGAAACACCCAGTAGTATAAAAATCAAAACTTCAAACTGTATTTCTCTCGTCCGCTTGAAGTTACCTTTACCGGTCTCACTTTTACAGTTAAAATGTATTCCATTTTTTTAAGTTGGCTCTTTTCGCTACTATGTGGAAACCACTTTCAAGGGAATCAGTCTATTGCACTGACATGGTTTCCATAATCAACTTTCCATCTTAAATTAGTATTGTCTGACATTAATGATTTTTTTTGTTAATAATTTTTCAGGGTAAGTATTCGTACGGCGAGAGTATCATTCCCCAGGAATTCAAGAAGCTGACCGTTATCGAGGATGATGATGGAAGTAAAGAAATTGTTGAGACAACGTTTGAGATTTCAGGTAATTCCTTTGGCTAAGTTACAGTAAAGTACTATAAAGTCTTTTTACAATTCTTTTTCTTCTTACTTTAATCGCGAAATTAAGGGCTCTGACCAGAGTTGAAACATCACACAAGATAAAACTTCTAGTTTCGGTTCCTTGACACACAAACAAAAAATTTAAAGCAAAATCTACACAAACCGTAAATAAATTCATGGTGTGTATCTTTTTAAAGGTCGAAAGTTCGCAATTGATCTCGTGCGTCAACGCATTAACGAACGTGTCGAGAAATATTTACGGATTCAGCCTGACAAATACTTTGAAGACATGACTAACGAACAGCTAAAATCTGAAATGACCCGACTAAACATGAGATTTTGCGAAAAGCATCCACGAAAACGAATGCTTCGTATGCTGGAAATGTTCAATCGACAACGTTTTATTATTTGTTGGCATGATACTTCGCCGATCGTTGGTTCGTCGCATTTTCTGGTCACTCTGTCATGTGTCTACGATCAAGCTTTGTTCTATCTGGATGACGAGTATTATGAGAAAACAGGTAAAACTTTAAAGAATAATTAATCATTATTGCGCCCGTCGCATATAAATAATTTATATGCGACGGACCTGCGATAATAACGAAATACATCGTCTACAAGACTAAATCCTGTGTTTTTACTGTGCATTTCCATTTTTGTTCCTTGTCTTCATAGCGTTTCGATAATAAAAATTTTGTCGTTGTAATATTCAAATAAAAATGTCAAAGCAATTTTTTGTTTTCATCATGAGAGTGCTTTATTTTGTAGCCGAATTGGCAGTTTCATTTTGCTTTTTGGTAATAAAAACAGTCGAGACAAAATGCCTTAAGCCAGCCTCAAACTCGTATCCCGGTCTGCTTCTTCGTATTTTGAAATTTCAAGATAGTAGAGAACAAAGAAAAAGAATATATTTTTTTAAACAAAAATAAAAATTTTCGGCCAAATTTCAAGATTTCAAAAACACCCCTGTCTCACAGTGGAACTTTTTTCCTCGGTTTTGACTAAAATCCGCCAAATTAAGTTCCCGCCAAAATTTCTTTTTTCCGCCATCCGCCAAATTAAATTCCCGCCAAATTAAACATTTTGAAAATATGATCTCTTTTAAGGTGTTTTTGCTATTTTTCACTGTTTTGACGTCATCTTAAGGTTAAATTTTTAAGCGACCGACAAATTAAATCCCCGCCAAATTTAGTTTTTTCGTCCATCCGCCAAATTAAATTCCCTCTGAAAAAACTTTTTTGGTCAACCGCCAAATTAAATTCCCGCCAAAATTTCTTCCTTTAAGAAGGTAGCTAATCCAGTGGTCAGTTTAAATACCGAGCTCAAGATGTTTGCAAACAGAATAAATATTCAAATTTCATCTACATAAACGCAAATATATTTTCCGGCAACTACTTTTTATCATGTTCGTTAACCCGGCTTTAACCAAAGGATTCATCGAAAATTTATTGCAAACTTGCAACTAGACCAGAGAAAGATTACTTTAGGCGTACAAACTTCCACGAGCAGAAACTTTCGCTGTCTTTAAAAATTAGTCTCGCTAAAAATTCTACGATTAAAGTACTTCACTAATTGGTCATTTGAAATAATAGAGATGACGCGTTCTTTAGAAAAAGCAATAAAATCATTTGTCTCAAGATTCAACCATCAACCGAATCATCGAAAACCTTGTAAAAACTCCAGCTTGACCCGAAAGTTTATGCTCGCGAAAAATTCTTGACAAAATGGAAAATCAGTACTCTAAGGTGCCAAATAAACGCCCCCCCCCCGCTTGTTAATTATTCGATTTTTTTCCAACCACCCCGGACCTTATTAGGACCCTTCCGTTTATTAATTTTTGATTAAGTAACTTTTAAGATTTTTTGGGGATAAAATAAAAGTGACAATTTCTTTCGAGAATATTTATACGGATATTTCTTATAGATAAAAAGCTATTGAGCATGTAAATGAAAACCCGAAGTAAAAAGAAATTAATTAATTTACTCCCTTCATTCTTTCAATCAAAAAAAGGTGAGCGGACATCAGTACAAGCAAACGTGGAATATCCGGAAGTATATATTTTGGCACGCTGTCCGGCTACAGACCAACAATTAATGTACGGTGACCTACGCCTTGAAGATATTGAAGAACTATCTACAATGCCAGTTATGTTGAAGGGCGTACAAGTGAACGACCATTTTAGATTTTTCAAGGGTATGTTCATTGAATCCACAGATATCTGTAAAGCCCGAAGGGCTAGATAGGCAACTTTAAGCTTTCTCCAGCAAAAAAAAGTGAAGCAAAAATTTGACTTTTTAAATTTCGTGCCGATGGATAGGATCTAGCATTTTAATTGTTTTCGGAGCGCGAGATCAAAAAAAGTAGGCGGCAAACGCTATTTCACATCTCTCAAACCGGTGAAATTGCATATTTTAGTCACGTGACTTTGGTAGGAAATCCTTCCAAACCTAGGCTTCACTTTTCGATAAAAGCCGCAAATCTAGCCCTTCGGGCTTTACAGATCTGTGGCTCTATCGAGTGAGAAAAGTTCAACGCGGCCTAATTAATTAGTAAACAAAATCCTGGTAGGAGTTACTACTAAGGAAGTCACGTGACGTCATAAAATCTCATCGCTTTCAATACATTTATCATAAATTTCCCTTTTCTAGGCCATGAATTAATTCATTATTCCTTCATCTTAAGGTGATGCACCCGCCTGTCAGCTTGAGGGCACCAAAAGGGAGGTGACTACTTTTGTTGGGGCTGTCCGATGTATGCTAAAAGAGGGAACGACATTGCATATGTTTTTGGAAGAAAAAGTATGGACCTCCAAGATCGGATACATAAACTTAATTTATCAAGGTACTTATGCTTTTCCACCATTTTAGGGCGCAGATCTCAGCTCAAAAGGAGCTGGGGTTTACTGACTGACGGGATCATTGAAAAATAATAAGGGAAAGTTTGAGCGAATCTAATAACCATTTTTTTTAAATATCCTTTAGGCGTACAAACTTTCGCGAGTAAAATGTCATAGAAAATTCTCAACGGGGCGAATCGCGAAAGTTTAAAAAATTCTAAAAAATGTCAGTCTTTATAGGACTTAAGGCATATTTTTCACTTATAAAGCAATTTTCAGTCGAAAATTCTTATTTTTAACCAGCGATTTCCGAAAGTAAAAGTCGTAAATCTCGCGACTTTTTGACCTCGCGAAAGTTTGTACGCCTAAAGTACATGGAAAGCGGACAGACCAACAAAAACGATAGATATTCGTAGCAATTATTTATTTTTTAGAAATATTCATTATCATCCATTTTTTCATTTCAGCTACATGCGAACTTGCCTCAAAAACCACAAGGCGAACGTGCTCGACAAGATCTCGAAAGATGAAATTAGATCAGAACTTTCCCTGCGTGGTATTAAGTTTTTGATGGACGATTTGAAGCCTGCCCTCTTAGCAAAACTGGTAGAAGAAATGGCCGGCATCCATCGCTTGCCAGCACTGCTCCATTTCAAACCAAACGCGACATTACGTGAGTGTTTTCTTGAGCGTTATGAGATTCTGGAAGTCGAGCCATTGCATGCGATAAAGGGGCACATCTACAATATGTACGAAGATATCCCTGGTCGGCTTCCTGAAGATGAAAAGAAAAAGATGTCAAGAGCAGTCAAGGTGTCATTCAAGAAGGACGCCAGAACAGGAGCAGACTACAGAAGAAGCTTGATTGATGTTTGCGTGTTGTTAAGAAACAAAATTGACCCTGATTTTTACAATTTGTTACTCCAGATAATCGAGATACAGGAGATTATTTACTTAAATGAAGTCCACCGAACCAACGCTAAGGTATATAACATTTAATATAACGTTTGATATAACATTTAAAAAGAATTAAGCTATCTTTGTCGATGCTGAGAGCGTAACTACCAAACTAACCACCCATAATCCTCCTGCCATATTGAAGTCCTAAGTACTGACTGCAAACTAAATTAAAAAAGCTGTGTTAAATTCTGAATTTTTTTAAGGTATTCCGATATCTCAACCAGTCATTTCTTCATTTGGTTGCAATGGAAGAACTAATGCCACAACCCAAAAAGTTCTCGGGTAACTTAATGCATGTCCCAAAAATGCATTAATTTTTCCGCCCCAATTCCAGTCCCTAAACCATAACAAAATATACATTTTTGGAAGCGTATTTGGATGTAGAATACCGTATTCGGTGTAACTTAAATTCTTTCTCAGCAGAATTTGAGTTTTTTTAAGAAAAGGTGATTATGACGTCATTATTTATGACGTCATAATTTTAAAAAGTTGAATATCTCAAGAACTAATACTCAAAGTATTATGAAATTTGGACCATTGATGGAACGCATCAAGAGGAGGAGAATTATTTTTAAAAAATTTGAAAATTTGCTGATGTCAGCATTTTATCGCAAAAATTCGAATTCTTGCAATTTCTGCTGACGTCATTAATTTTGGTAAATACTTTCAAAACTTTTTGAAACATCTCAATGTACTTTATCACTGGTCCAAATTTTATAAAGTTTTGATTTATATTTCTCGAGATATTCAACTTTTTGTATTTATGACGTCATCAATCATGACGTCATAATCAGGTTTTCTTAAGATATCTCTAATTATACTGAGAAAGAATTTAAGTTACACCAAATACGGTGTTCTTCATTCAAATACGCTTCCAAAAATGTATAGTTTGTTATGGTTTAGGGACTGGAACTGGGGCGGAAAAATTAATGCAATTCTGGGACATGCATTAAGTTACCCGAGTTGACTACAAGAAAAACGCATGGTCAGTACCTGCATTCTTTAACGGGTCACGGTCCAATGAGGTATCGCATCATGTCACTACCATCGATCAATGCAGAGGACGAAGAACGCATTTTCCATCCATTGAAAAAGGTGGCCGTTACATGCACCAATCACCATCCAGAAAACGTTTTGATGAATCTGTTTGTAAGATACCAAATTCGAGCAAAGTTCACGGAGGAGGTTTCCTACAAAGAAAACAAAGAGCACGATGTTTACGTCAGTGAAAACAAAGGACTCCTACCGCCATTCAAGCTTTCACTTGTACCGTTTGATCTGATTGAATCAAAACCACACACATTTCAAGCACATCTCGAGCGGGTTGTTGACTTTCTGTTGTTTGAAAACGTGTGGAGAGAGACAAAGAAAGGCATTCTGTTTGACGACAAAAGTGAAGAATTGTTCAAAAAGAAAGAGTTGCACCATTTTAGGTAAGAAATCGTTTTATAGTTAAAACTCAAATTAAGTACACGGGAGATCTTTTTAATTGTCCTCTCTGATTAACATCTTTGCTCTTTACGATACCAGCACCCTTTTAAACTTTTCTCATATTTCTAGGAAATATACGCTTCGAGAGGAGAGACTTTACCTCGAAGATTGCTGGCAAAAACTTGTAAACATTTTCCCAGAAAGGATACCAGCGTTTGTTATCATAGATGAGGATGGAAACAGGACTCTTTTGAGTAATTTGACAAGACCTAATCCCCATTTGCACGATTACGTAAGTGATTTTTAAGAGTTTAAAGATAATTTACTTCCTTTTTTCCAACAGAAAGTTCAACTGTCAAATTTATTTAAGAGATTGACAAAACTATTAGTGTGTCGTTTTGAATTTTTTTAGGTCCCTCTTACTTCAACACCAGCAAAAAATAGACCTAGTGCAGAGCACGAAGAAGAAATCGACATGGTGATTGAACACTCTGTTATCAATGGAACTACCAATGAAGGTATATAATTGACTTTTAAAAGAGAGGCTCGAAAGTTTTCTCAATTTGTAATTATTAATACACTTTAAGATTTCATTGATGTCAGAAGGTAAACATGTAGTAACTAAACTTCTTCAAAATCAATGTTTTTAGTAACAATCATACATAAACCTTTTTAGCGTCAACATTTGAATCGTGCAGACTTGCGGTGGACGACATGCAAATTCAAAGTGCCAGCTCAGTAAAAGATGAAACAAAAGGTGAACCATGTTTTGTATATTTTTACAGTTTGAACTATAACAAGTTTAATTAAGAAATTGACTTACCCTGTAGTGCAATCCCAGCAACCAAAGTAAAACAATCCAAAAAATTTCAACTTGTCCCCAGAGCCTATATATAGTGAATAGAAAAATCAGTTATAATAAAATAAAGTTATAATCAAAGAAAAACAGATTTACTACATCTAAAACATCTTCTTCAAAAATGTGAAGAGAATAGTGAAGAGAATAATTTTTTTAAGAGATGTACCAGATGCTGTTTGCAAGTGTTGTGGCAAGGAAATTTGCATAGATGAATCAGTGCAAGGTTAGTCACTTTTGAACCGACTTTGAGTGACTGTATAGGGTATGAAGCTAAAGCTCAGTGGTCGCTATGCATACAAAATTGCTATCTACAGAACTAAATTTCTTACAAAAATTGAACGATTATTATTGCATTTTTACCTTTTCAGGACCAAGCACTTCAGAAAATTCTGCTGATGACCAGTCTGAAGAGAGTAAGAGCACAAATATCTGAAAATCACGTTGTTTAGGCAGCTATAAGGCAGGTGTTTAGGTCAGGTGTATTTTGATTAAATTTGAATACACATGACTCGACAACACCCAGAAACTGAACAAAATATGAAAGGAGAAGAGATTCGTGCCAGGAATCTCATTTGTATGAATGATTCCAAAAATATAGTATTGAAATGACTTTTTACCTTTTCAGGACCACAGACTTCAGAGCATCCGATTAAAACCCAAGATATCCAAACTGAAAATGGTAAAAGTCATTCAATTTAAAATAATAAAAAGGGATGGGGGTAAAATGGGTGCAAAATATCAAAACTTTGTAATTGTGTATTTTGTGTAAAAAATCTTTCAAGAGGAAGCTAGTAAGGAAAAATCATAGCGGACAAAATAGCTTTAAAAAATATTTGGTCAGATTTGTCAGAAATCTTTTACAATGGATTTTTTCTTGCACTTCTTTAGTTCTCCCTTGTACTCAGTTTGACATTTGATATTTTTTTGTGTCATAGACAAAGCAACAGCAGTATACTTCGCTCGGAAAGAATCCAAAACCTGTCAAGCTTTAAGCACTGTATTCCCAAGCCTTGAAAATGAGATATCAGAATACGAGAAAATGAAAACAAAATTTGATAAAGACAAGGCAACATTTGGGGATGCAATGAAAAATCTTGCAGCCAAGTGGGAAATCAGGGTTGTTGTGCTGTTAGACGATGTTAAGAAAAAATTTAAAGCCTTTGACGAGCAAGCAGCCAAGAAATTCACACCAGATATGAAGCATGATTATGACAGACTTAGAAATCAGCTGAAAATATTAACAGTCTTGAAACGACGTTTTTCAAAATAATTTATGCCCTTACCATGTATTTTAGTCTTGATCATAATATTTCTTGGGTATTCTAGTATGAAGGTTCCAATTCATTGATCTGAAGAAAAAAACAAATAATATAAATGAATCTGAATGAATTTGTTTGCTTTGCATTTTTTCTAAAAAAAGAATTTAAAATGGCTTAATAAAAGCTACAATACAGTATTACTAAAGATTTTTCCAGTTATTTATTTCTTATGCATAGCTAAATTATATTTTGATAATATCACATTTTGAAACAGCACAAGTTCGCATAGCTATTTGAAAATATTTAATTTATTATATTTAACTTAAATTCCTAAAGTATAACATATATTTCTACAATTTTCAATTTTCAATTTGTACATAGAATACCATAGCAGATTTTTCTATATTATAAAATTAGATTGTGAATATCTTGAAAGAACCTAAAAAATTTAATATTAGAAAATGTAAAAGTGAATTCAATTTATGTGGACATTAACTCCTGTTACGCTTTTCTTAAAGAAACACTTGTAAAAATCAAAGCACTTGGTTTCTTTAGATTTGAGTAATGGAATCACATTTTACAAGGCACTTTGACGGCACATGATTGAAGCATGATTTAAAATAGACCAGCAACTTTATTTTTCGTTTCCATCTGGTAAGCATAGCAAACACTCATGTGAATACTTAAGTAGATGGCATTTTTTGCAAGTAAAGAAAATTAAGAAATTTTTTTCTTGTATTTATCAGAAAGTTTGCATAACAAAATGTCATTCTTTCAGTTAATATGTAACCATAGTATAAGAAAGCCGCGGCTGGAATGAGTACAGCTGAATTTCTGTTGTTCTATCTATGTCGTAAGAACGAATTTTTTTATGGTTCAGTGACAATTTCCATTATCAAATTAATTTGAATTTTAACAAACTCCCTCGTTAGACGTAATTTTGCTCATAAACGCAAATCTCTTGATAATTCAAGCATTCATAACATCAAAGTAAAAGAAAAGACTCTTGGTTTAAAATTACTAGAACGTCAGAATGTCAGTGCTTTAAGAACTTGAAGAAAATTGAGTGCCTCGAAATGCCTTCCTGATTATTCTGAAAAATCATTACTGGTATTAGTAAATAAATATTCAAGCTGCATTATGTGAAAATTCCATTCGAAAAACAACAGTATTGAGGTGACAGCAAACATTCAAAGTTTAACATTTGAAAATTAGTTCTTTTAATAAAATGTGTGTTATTTGGTTCTAACTTTATAAAAATTTATTTGGAATTTATAAAAATATACTTCAAATAAGCTAATAAGAGAGGGCAGTGAGAAAAATTTGAGACTTGAAAAGTAATTGTTCTTAAATTGAATATTATGAACACTTTTAAGGTTAGGGATTTTGTTACTTTCGACTTAGTTCTTATAAACCACGGAGACACAGATAGAACATCCATTTACGATAAAAACAATAGCGTCATCATTCCAGCCGCGGCTTTCTTATACTATGATGTAACTAAACAAAAAAACTTTAAAAAGAATTCAGCTTTAAACATATATTAGTTTGTACAGTATTTTTTCTTTTATTAGGGCCCATGAGAATTTTTTTCTTGTCCACGTCTTTTCTGGCGAACCCACATAAAATATTTTCTGGACACACAAAATTTTTTTGGGACGGGGACGCACAAAATCTTTTTAGGAACCAACGTAGGCACAGGACGCACAAAATCTGCAAACGTGTAATTGATGTAAATTATCATCAAACATGCAATTGATGGACATCGAACCTAATCGATGAACATCAAGTGTAATTGATAAGTGTTTTGGAGAAAGCGACGGACTTTTGAACTTATTACTCCACATATTACTTTCCCTCAGCCAGTAAAGAGGTGATAAATTATTTGTCTTAAAGGGGATGCAGCCCAAATTTTTGTCACACATTTTTTGTTACATTTAGAAAATTTAGAACAAGACAATCAAAACGAGCTATATTATTGAAAGTTTTTTCTCAATGCGTAATAATAGACGTTTGAAAATTTGCCTTCTTTTTAAATCTGTGACGTAACAATAGTGCTTCTCTACTTTTTAAACAACATTTGTTAAACAAAATTTTTGGTAAAAAGAGAGGGATTTTATAATTATTGAACAGGAAATTCAATCTGCTTTTTTCCCTTCAAAAAATTTTATCTGTTCATTAGTTTTATCCACTTTATCTATACTAGGCTGAAATATGATCTGTTCTGAGTATAGAATTAGTGCCTTGGAAAATATCGGATCTCTGTTCTAAAAATCGCTGGCGAAAAGGACAGATATCTGTGAGTTATTTGGAAAAATTTGTTATTAAAAGAAAGAGAAGGGGAAACAGAAATGCAATATCTACGTCACAAATTTACTCTCCTTCGTTTATTTTGTCCATCGTGGAGTCAAAACAATAAAAATAAAAATTTGAATAAATCGGCCGAAAAAAAAGATTTTTTATCCCTTCTTATTTATCTTCTCTAAAAAAATGGTAAAAATGATATCCCAAAGCTGACGTCCCCTTAAAGTAATAATTATGGACTAATTAGCTATTCAAAAGCGGTTACATTCAATCAATTATTACCAATTAATAATCAATGGATGTTTTTTATTGATTATCAATTGATACCATCGATACTTTAAGGTAATTTAAATTGATCAATAGTTCATCGATAGACAATCAATGAATAATCAATGTTAGTCGACATATAATCCATATAATCGCTTGCTCATTGATATCCATTGTGATCCTAATCAAATCTCTATCACAATTTTGTTAACCTCAAATTTAGCTATCGATTATAGATTTTATGTTTGACATCTGTTCGATCGATGAGTTGTATCAATTTTATCGATTACGACCGTGTGGACATCATCAAAATTGATGGACATCCAACGTAATTGATGGATGTCATCAAGCTTAATCAATGAAAATTGAACGTAATCGATGGACATACCAGGCGTAGTTAATCGATATAATCGATAATCTTGAGTAATCGATAAGTAATCGATGGATTAGATATCGATTAACCGATAGAATCGTTAGGTAATCGATACTAAAGATTTTTTCAAAGCTCGATTATTTATCGATCAATTTTGTCATCGATTGTTTATCGATTATAGATCGATTATACTTCGATTAAATTAAGTATCGATTAAAAATCGATCGGCTATTGATCACAGCTGTTGGTCACGATCGATATATAATCGATAATGATACGTGAGCGAAGATAAGTAAATAATTGATAAGTAATATCAATGCACGAACGATAAGTAATCGTCGATTGTTAACAATCAATACATGATTGATATAACCTAATCGATAGGTTGTATGTAGTCGATATGTGATTGATAAGTATTCGATACTCAAGATTTTTTAAAGGTCTGATTACCTATCGATTCTATCGGTTAATCGATATCTAATCCATCGATTACTTATCGATTATTTATAGATTACTCAAGAGTATCGATTCTATCGATTAACTACGCCTGGACATCATCAGGCATAATCGATGGACGTCATCAAAATGTAATTGATGAACAGTAATCGATGGACATCATCAAGCATATTTAATGGACATCATACGTAAGGCAAGGGAGCTAATGAACATGTTTGAAGTCTCAACCACCCACATGAAAATGTCTTCTTAAAATAAATATTTTTTCTTTTTTTCAATGCCAGTCTATCCAAAGGCAATTCAAATTTTAAATGGGTACGGTTCTTACACCGCTATAAAATCCTGCTTTCAGTTTCAGTGCACTCCCTGAAAAAAGCATGGTTGGTACATTGGTACATTTTATTCACTATATTTTAACTGCATTTATCAACTGTCAAAGGTTAAATCAAGAATTTTTTGAAGTATGAGGGTAAACCAGTTCATTTTATCCCCCTCGCCTTATCGTTAAACATCAAATATTATCTTCAGTCTCAAACTTTGCATGAACAAGAACAATGAAACAGCTTTAGTCTGTAGAGGTAGCATAGAGTTATTTACCTGAGGTAAGCAAGGAAAAGCTTTCAACCGAAGGGTAAAGACAGTTGATATTTTTTCAAAGTCGAACAGGCGAAAAAATAAGTCTGATTTATGATTGAAATTACCCTTGAACTAAACAAAAATCCAGAAAATTATTTCACCCAACCTTTTTATTTATCATCCAGTAAGTACTTTGATGCAGTTTTCCAGTTCATTTTTCACGGATTGCAAAGATATCAAAGGCTTTTTGATGACATATTTTGTGTTAAAATTCAGCCAGCCGCCATTTTCTTCACCAACTTCAAGATTTTGAAGGTTTTACAATTTACTGACCACGCAGAAAATTCACCAATTTCGGCCGGATAGTCGGCCCGGTCCTTAGTGTCGTAGCCTAATGAAAAAAAATTAATGGGCGCAATGGAAGACGGACGGGGTCGAATGCGCTGAATACACAAACCCGGAAATCTTGAAAAATGACGGCGCATTATGACTGCCGAGACAGTCCCATCCTTCTGAAAACAGTTTAAGGTGCCTATTGATCCGTGGTTTAAAAACATACCAAAGAGAAAATAAATGAATGTTATCATTTAAGTCTAGCATACCAGAGTTTTCTAAATGACAAAACATTTCATAGTAAACACAAATACAGGAGTAAAATACATCTACCCAAAGCCTTTCAATTCTTTGGTTATGACAGCTTTTGCCAGCAATGAAAGATCCACGGTTTGGTCCTCTCATTGGATTTGTGATCATGTACCAAGCCACATCATAATTTTCTGTTCCCTGGTCTCCTCTTACTCTTGAAGGTAGCCCATGTTTTCGAACTGCCCCTTCAAATAAATGCAAAACAGTAGCAGCTTCGTTGTTGTTGTTGCATTGCAAAAACATTATCTTTCTAGAATACCCATCTATGCATCCGTGTATGACAAATCCCCACCGTATAAGTTTGTGGTTCCCGTCATGGTGCCACAAAGACAATGCACCAGGCACTGAATATACTCTTCGACTAATCAACCGCAAATTTAACGTCCTTTGAAGTAGAGCATCAGGATCCGCTCTAAACATAGATTCCCTTACTCTCTCCCAGGAAAGCTTAAATCCCATGGAAAATAAATGGCCTTTCATTCTTCTGATACCGAGGAAAATCAGAGATTACTTGGGATACCACTATGTCTAAATCAGCATCTGTAAGATTACAAATATTGCTTTTTGTTGAAAGTACATAATCCTTAAGTCGTCTGCATATTGTACTTCTGCTCACATTCAACATTAAAGCAATTTGTTCCCCTGTAAAGCCAAGTTCAATATTGTATCTCTAAACATCTTGAGAAATATCATAGTAAGGCCGACAATTGTCACCTTGAACAATTCCATTACTAAATTCAATGTCCGTTTGTTGTTGGCTTCTCAACAATGTCAAGGCTTGTCTTAATACAACAACAAGATGCTCTGGAAAAGCTAAATCTGGTAAAGTCATAGCTTGTTCAGTTATCGTGATGATTCTTTCCAATCTATAACTAAAGAAATCATAATCTCGTCCCTCTTTCAAATTTCTTGAGCATGACTGAATAAGGTTTAAAATATAACTGGAGACGTCTTGGTCCGCCATCTTTATTTACTAAATGTTTCGGCTTTCGAATCACGTGACTTGAAGGCCCATGTACATGTAAAACTGACTTGCTTTCCACTGCCAACAAATTGCCTAAAATCCTAAATCGCCAAACTGCTTTATCGAATTGCCAAACTGTCAAACTGCCTTTCCGAATTGCCAAACTGCAAAACTGCCTTTCCAAGCTGGCAAACTGCCTTTCCGAATTGCCAAACTGCCAAACTGCCTTTCCAAGCTGGCAAACTGCCTTTCCAAACTGCCAAACTGCCTTTCCGAATTGCCAAACTGCCTTTCCAAACTGCCAAACCGCCTTTCCGGATTGCCAAACTGCCTTTCCGGATTGCCGTTTTGACTTTTGACACTGATCTGACGCCATACGTATCTAACTCTAACACCTTTCTCCATTGCAGTAACACAGCTGATTAACACTTTGATGGGAACAATATCCTCGAAATTTTCTCCAGATTTTGCGTCCTTGTGAACATATCGGAATAATTTTCTTCCTTCCACAGCACTCTTATTACAAGCACATTATAACTCACCACAATGTTTGATATGATAAAAGTTTTCAAAGCCCTCTGTAGAGCAACTTCTCTAAATGATCTGTTCGGTTTGAACTAATTTTCTTGTTTTTGGGTGTCTACCGCGAAAATTAGTTCTGCAAAATGCAATCTTTAAAATCCCTAGACAATTAAAAGAATTTCGGTAAAATGTGAATGTCAACCGCGAAAATTAGTTTCTCAAAAAACGCCTATTTCATACCCTCACTCTTCGAGTCACCAAACGATCAACGTCGGTCTTACCCGGGAAGAAATGAAAGCCATTTTTGAAGCAACGAAAGCCCCAAGTCAAGAGTGGTTTGTTAACAAAGTTATCGAAAGAAAATCTTCCAGTTATTGCATTTGCCGTGCGTCAATGCCGGAAGGAAAAGTATTTATTAAAGTTGATGACTATACATTCCACCAAACCAAATTTTTTCGAAAATTAGTACCTTCTATTTTTGCGCTCTACCATGTGTATTTCGAAAATCCCCAAGGCAAGCAACTTTCAAACCCCACCAAAAGATGTCATGCTGGAGAAGGACAACAATTTACTCGATGAAGATATTGCTTTGGTTTTGAAAAGAGGTATCGTGATTTTAAACTTGTAAGTTGAATCACTTAGCTTGATAAGGATACAAAAGGAGATGTGAATAAACTTTGACTCTTATATTAGGCGTTTCCGCCTTGCTTTCATGGACCTTTCATGTTTAATTTTCACTATTTTAGTATATCGCAATCTTTATCGGGAAAGTTGTATTGGGTTGTAATCAATGATTTTCTAATTTTTGCTCCGCATTATTATTCTTGCATAAATTTATTTCCTTTAAGTATATTTGGTATTGTTATATTTGTTTTTTTTAATTTTCAACTTTTCATTTTGTTTTTTATTAAGTAATAACAGTAATGGTACCCTGAGTATGAGAGACCGAGTTTTCAAAGAAAATATCAGCCACTGACGACCAAGTGTAGAAATTTTATTGCGTACGTGTCAATCTAATCACTGTAAAAGGATCAACAAAAGGCGAAAATGATCGAATTTTAATGAATTTTGTCTGCTCTTGACTTTTTGTTTTGCATTTGGTATCATAGTTGCTAAAGTTTCATATTTGTTTTGAATTCAATCTACTATATACACTTACATAGAACATTGTTATACAAATTTTCACTTCATAGACTTTATAGTAGACTCACAGTTTTTGTTCAATTTTTATTTTTCAGTTCGAACCCCTTTATTTACTAATAAACGAGTACACTTTACAGTGCTAAAAAACGTGGCTACCGCCTTACTGACTCCATGTATTCATCTCTAACCTCAAATAAACGGACTACATCAAAGATCTTTGTCGATTTTTCACCCTTTTCAGTACGTTTTCCAATTTTTCCACCCCTTACGCTTTTTTCACATGCACTTAAAATTTTACTTTAGCAACGAGGAAACTGCTTCGTAAAGCTTTTTTCAGATGCACGTAAAATTCGACTTAAAGTCTTACGAAACGTCTTTCGTAGGGAAGCTTGTGAAGAGTTGTTTTACTGGTCTCTATTGTTCACATGTTACTTGGAGTTACTTGTATAAGCATGATTTCGTTTGTAAAGCCCTCTAAAAATGACGTCATTAAAACGGTTATCGAATCTTTTTACGTTCGAAATGTATCATTCGAGCGTTTTTTCGCTTGCGTAGCCTTACGTGAATGCCTAAGTCGAGTTTTTTTCTCGTTGTCTCATGTATGAAGAATAAACGTAACGTAAGCGAATGAATGAACACCAAATTTTTGTAAGGTCTTAAGTAAAACTTTACGTGCATGTGAAAAAAGCTTTAGAAACAGAAAAGTCGTCCTTGGCTTGGCACATCCCTGTGTTATTTAAAAACAATGGAAGGATCCTGGAAGACCCGTTCGGCTCCATAGAAGCCCCGGGGGTTCTAGGGTTGCGAGCTGACGGGTATATGCCGCAAACATCGAGGAAAAAACTGATTTTTCGGAATTTTGTGACCCTTATTGGAACTTTTGGCTGTTTTTACAAGCCTTAGGGACTGAAAGGGCTGAAACTAGATTTTGTGATTTTTACGACCCTTCGAAGGTCCAAAAAGGCAGCCTTAAGGGCGGCACATACCTTCTTCTATTCAAGCAAATAGTAAATTTTTTTGCGCTTGTGGTTTCGATTAATATATTAAAGCTGGTGTTTTTTTATGAAGAAAAATAACTCGGAAAGCTAAAGGAAGCAAAAATTCCCGAGTTAAAAAAATGGAAAATAACTCGGAAAGCTAAAGGAAGAAAAAATTCCCGAGTTAAAAAATGAAAAATAACTCGGAAAGTTAAAGGAAGCAAAAATTCCCGAGTTAAAAAATGGAAAATAACTCGGAAAGTTAAAGAAAGCAAAATAAACCGAGTTATGAAATGTAACGTTTCAATGACGTCATAACTCGGGATAAGTCGGTTTTTTCGTAAGTCAGTTTTTTTAACTCGGAAAAAATAACTTGGGAATTCCAGGCCTCAAATGATGGTGATGAACAACAGCAATGCCTGCCATATCAATTTGAGCCTAGACGCTCACCCAAAAACTTATCACGTTCTTCCTCTTCGAACGAACCAGCATCAAGTCAGTCAAGTGAAGATGATACCCCAGTTGCTGGTGCCTGAGCTGCACCATCTGTTGCAGAAAGAATTGTAAAAAGTAGATCTGACACCAAAAAGTGGTGTTTGTGTACCCATTGTCAAACAATGCCCACTCTCCAAGAATTTGTTTGTTGCATGGAGCTTAGTTCAACCAAGGAAATTCTCAACAGTGAAGATCTAGGTATAAATATAACAATCAATAGGCACCAAACTATATGGAACAATTTCATGTTAATTTGAGTTTAATTGTAGGGAGATGAAAGTGATACTAAGGTTAGCTTCCGAATTACCCCTTTTTTTCTGAAAATTGCCAAGTGATTCCACTACGATTAAACATGAAGCGTAGTAATAATATTCAACTTATCTTGTGTGTAGAGGGGTTTCTACCTTCCCTTTATGCTTATCCCCCTTTTTGCAAAATGTAGCTACCCCTCGGAAAATTACCATTTTCCAGAACCTTTGCCAAGATAAGTTTTGCCTGTAATGGCCCAAGTTTAATCTAGTTCTACTCGTCAAATTTTTGAACTCAAAAATATTTTTTTAGGATGATGAAAAATCAAAGACAATTATATGAATTACAGGCTAAGGAAATCTAATCTTAATTAGCTCTAAAAGACTAATTATAAATTATTTACCACGAAAATTAGTTACCTTAAAGTATTCTGTGCTTAATGGTAGGGGGTCCGATAAGCTGGGGGTGGACACTCCGGTAGAAAAATCATAAAATGGGGGGGGGTCATAATTAAGGGATATTGGAGTGATTTTAATTATTTTCCCTAGGAAAATGAAGGTTTTTGACACTTTTGGGACAAAAGTCATAAAAATGGGGGGTCGTTTATAAAGTGACTTTGGGATTGAAAAAATGGAAAATAACCCGCCTACAATTAACCACAAAAGAGTAGTTTTTAATAGATTTGTTTTATTTCTGAGCCTTTTTTAGATATTTAGTAACATAAAATAACACCAAGCCTTTTAATGCCTAAAAATGTTCATATTTTCACCATTTTGTGAGTATATTTGTGCAATTTCCTAAGAAATTGAGTGTTTTAGAGCCCGCAAAGCCTTAAAATTTTCTTAGCATGTTCTTAATATTTTGGCCATCGAAGCCTTATGTTCTTATACAGTTTGCTCTTAAGGACTGATAATGTATTTACTTTCGACTTCTATGTGTCATGGCTAAGATCTCATTAATTTTCTCATGTCTGTAAATTTTGTTTGCCTCAAAATTTTAGGGATATTTTTCAAAAATCATTTTCCAAATTCATAACCTATTTTGATTTGTTTTTCTTCACTTTAGAGATACTAAGTAGAAAATTATGTCAAAATCAAGGAACCCTGCAGAAAATACCATATGGGTGTTGGTTGTCTATTTCGAAATAACTCCTGCAGGCAATCAAATAGAAGAAGAGTCCGTAGTGCCAGCACACTGGCTGAGCAACAATCAAACAAAATTGTGGTGGCCGGATGGAGCAATCATTGAAAACAAGCTATCGTTAATCCCATCGTTCATCGTCGTACCGAGTTAAAAAAGTGAAATTTTCAGGTAAGGTGCTAGGCAATATGAAATTCTCTTAGTTTGCACCCCCTTTATAAAGGGGGGGGGGTAGAGATGTTCAAAAAATGTCAAAAAGGGGGGTTAGAGAATTTTTTGTAGAAAGGGGGGAGTTTTCAAAAAGGGGGAGGTTCGTCTAAAAGGGGGGTTAACGCATTAGCAAAGTTCTTTAAACCCATCTTTTGCCATCTTGGACTGGGTTAAAGTCCTAAAAATTTTTGCTTGCTTCGCTCGTAATCTACTTTTTGTCATTTTGTGAAGGAAATGCTGCGAATAGACTCAAATGCACCTCTTTCAAGGATGAATATGTTATCATTTTAGTTAATATGGGTAGTGTAAAATGCCTTAAAAGTGCGGAAAGATCCTGTTGAAAACACCCGGTTTTGAGGGGGATTGCATCAAATTTTGAAAGTGGGTAGAACCTAGGGTAGGGGGGGGGGGCTGCTCTAGATTGGGGGGGGGGGGTGACCCACTTCCCAACTATGAATTCATATTCAAACTATTAATGATTTTATTATTTGGCAAGTATAATTTAAAGCATCTGATCTACCTTGGTCTCTAAATCCCCATTTCCATCTGAACTTATGCTTTGACCACTGATACAACGAGTTTCTTGGGAAAAAGCACAAAAGTATATATTATAATAATAAGGTAACAGAGTGATGAAGAATGAAAAATGGAGCTGATTTTTAAAGTCATTAATTACCCTTATTTGTTTAGGATCAAAAGAGGATTGCGAGGAATTTTCAAAAGTGGTTACACCACTGGTTACACAACAAATGACAAAAAGACAAGCAGAACTCAAGGTTTGAATTCAATTTGATAGTTCTGTTCACTTCGAATAGAATGCTGTGGGGCACTGAAGCTCTTTTGACTAGTCTTAAAATATAATCAAGGGGTAAAGCTCTCAAGCTTTTTGGTCAGTCTTAATATGATCAATTTACAGCAGGGAGTAAAACACTCAAGCTTTTTGGTAAGTCTTTTAAAGTGATCAATTTTCACCAGGAATGTACTGTTCGATTTAAAAGATCAGCCAATAGGTAAATTTAAAGGCCTGAAAGGGGACTTATTTCACTAAATTATTTTCAAGATATTCTATGAATCTTAGAAAAGGACAAGGAAAAAGATAAATTCAAGACATTGGCGTTTAACTGGATGGAAGCAGTAACAATCCAACGGTACATTGGTGCAAGTGCTGTATTTGAAAGTTTTGCAGAGACCCACAATCACAAATTTCATTAATTGGTGTACAGACAGTACACAAAATGACAAAATCCAAACAAAGAAAGCTAATTTTGGACACTTAACAACAAGCAAAAGGTTTGGCGGTTAGTGTAAAACACATGTCACAGGTCACAGGTCAGCTTCACAAAGAAAATATTTGGAAAACAGTTGTTATTGTCAAAAATATAATTCCAAAGGTACTTTATTGATCTAGAACTATTTTAAAGCTAAAAATCTACCCACGTGCTTACCACGTGATTTCGCTTTTAATGACGTGTATAACACGGACCTGTAATACTTGTATATTGTATTATTACATCTATATGACACATGTAAAAAAATTATCTTTTCAATGTTATGTTACGTATGTTATATACAAAGAATAAAGAAATATTCGAATATCGATCTCACCTTCGCTTTAAACAGCCCCCTAACAGGAAAATAGCTATTTCACGATCAGTATGTCATATGTCATTTTATATCCTGCATTATCTTGGTATGATAACAAGAATTGATGAAAATAGCGTCAATGGGATTATATTTCGTAAATGTTTCAATCCATGAACTTTTTATGAAAATGATAACTATTTATATTGCTATAAAATAAAGTAAACAAAATGTGATCCACTGATAGTGACAGTCATCAAGACTTTGATTCTGATTATGGAAGGACGTACCAATATATAACTGAGGAGGACACTGTTAAAGGATTGTCAAATGAATTCAAAAGTCATTAGTAAATCGTTAACATCATTAATAAAATCAATTATTTCATACGCAACATTATATACATTTTATTACATATTTCATTACGTCATCTTCCCTTGAGACTCTTTTCGCCCATAGTCACATTTTCTGTTTTGTCACTCTCACTTCAGTTACACGAGAGCTATGAGAGAGAAAAGACGTATGATGTTGAGACATGTTTTGACTATTTTGTTTTTTACTTTGAATTCAAATTTACATTCAAGTATATAGGCTCTCTGGCTCGTTTAGTCCTTTTCCTTTTCATCGGCCTCGCCTTGTTTTCATTTTGGCTCAGTTCAGTTCATTTTCTGGCCTTCATTTTTTATTTGCATTTGCACGTTCGTGCAAAGTTTTCATGGTCTTCTCAGCTGTGCACTCGTTTTGCCCGCATTCTCATTCGCACGTTCGTGCTCAGGCTTCTTGGCGGTCACAGCTTTGGTTCTCACCTTGTTCACGTTTCATGCCTTTTTTGTTTGATCACTAGTCATTTTTCATTAATTAGACATTTTTTTCACTAATTAGCCATTTTTCATTAATTAGTCATTTTCCTAGTTTTCATTTATTTAGTCAAATTATCCATTTTCTAAATCATTTTCTTTGTATTCATTTCAGTTCACACTTCACACTACTCCATTATCACAACAAATTCATGTGTTACAAACATCCCTAGCGATCCTTTTTCATTCTGAAAATCACCCTAATCTTGAAGGTGCCCAATCCCCACGCATTAAGCACTGCATTGCAGTCAACCGGCACAGGCATTCTGCAACAAACTCCAGTTCTCTTGATTACGGGGAGCCGTCAGCAGCCGCCCCAGCCCCCAAACGCACTAAGTTGACGGATCGTGAGGTTGTGAATTTCATTGTGAAACACAACATCCACACGTATAGAGACTTCTTAGCGATTGCAGATGAAAGAGAGGAAGCAGGGGAAACTGACTTGTTAGAATTTTTTTGGAAGAGGCGAGAAGAGTGGCCTCACGGCATTATAAAAAAGGCGTTGGACAAGACTCAAGCACGGGCGGACGTTGAGGCCATGAAAAATCATGATCGGCTTGACCTGCTGATAAAAGTCAAGACAGAGGGCGAGTGCGTTTGTGAGGGTGTGTGGTTGAGACTACAATCATGGTCGAAATCCATTGAGAATTAAGCTTATTTCCTCGTTTTTCAAAATTTGGAGTTCGGGCGAAAGTTGATTTTGGGCCATCTCTCAAATTTAATCCTCCTTAAACCTCCAGGCTATATTATGAGCCTTATTGGACCATTTTTATACTTTTGGATCTTAAGTCTCGTGTTAAAACTCAGAGTTAAAACTCTACCCTTCCAACCTACTTTAGAGCACTTACAAATCGATTGCGGTTTCAAAACTTCCAGGTGGATTTCCCTTTTTTCTCAAATATTATGACCATGATTGTAGCGAAAAAAAGTCTTGACTTTGAATGAAATTGATTAAGTTTGTTTTATGCTAATGCAATCAAGGAGAATTTGGTCAAAGGGAGGAGAAAGTTTTGAAACGTTTTATTGATCGGAAAAACCAACCAGGCCAAAACTTTTGTATTATGAAGCCGTTACTCATAATTATAATCAGTTTCTCTTTGAAAACCCTGCGTGCCACAAATATGGTTGGGGATGTTGTGCAGGCAAGTCAGTCTTCCTACTCCGGGATTTCCCGATGGAACATTGAGTTGTTAAAGTGGTCCGATTTTCTCCTAATGCTTGACGAGGACGAAACCATCAAATTGCCAACACCCCCTAACCACGAGAAGGAGGATATTGTTTTAAAGACACAGGATGCAATTTTTGCCACCAGCCTCGGTGAAATAAAACAGAAAATTACGCGCAAGAGGAGGAAAGAGAACGAGCGAAAACCAAATGATGCAATCAAGATGGAAAGTTTTTGAGTTCAAGCACGAGTTTAAAGAGGAAGAGCAAGTTAAATACCAGCCGTGCCCTTATTGTTTAGCTAGGCTTATCCTTCAGTCATGAAATGTGATTATATATATATAGTCTAGAAGTATACAACCTTCAACTACTCAAAATGGAAACAATAAAGACAAAAACCCACAAAACAAAAAGACAATACAAATACAACAAAAATCTAGTATATATATATTTATCTAGTATATATCTAGTATATAGTTTTTTTGTGACCTCAGCTGCCTGTCTATTAGCATTAGCATCGGAGGTATTCATTTCCTACTTTTCTTTGCCCTGTGCAGTCCTCCCGTCGCGGCACGCCGAACCGGGTTCTCGGCCAACTTACGATTCTATTCTTTTCAGTTTTTGTGTGATTTTTTCTATTTTTATGTAAGATTGTGTTTGTTTCACCTGTAGTGTACGTGGGATAGTTGGTACAGTGTGTCTTTCTGCCCTTTTGTACTGTATTTTGTTGTAGTGTCTGTTTGTTGGCTGTTATTTATTTGGAAGCTGCTGGTCAGTTCCTTTTTACTATGTTTTCCGAAGGCGACTGAGTGTGGGCCCTTAAACACGTGGAAAGTCACTATGCCAGTCACAAGTCTGGGACTTCGGGTTTTTGTTTTGTTTATGGATCCTTTTTTTTTTTTTATTTTTTTATTTTATTTTTTTTTTTTATTTATTTGATGTGTTTGCTTTTGTATTTGTCCCCATTTTGTATGTATTTTGATGAACTTACGGAAGTGTGTTTATCAAAAAAGTTTTTTGCAATTCATTGTTTCTCCACTATTACTTTTCTTCTATCTTCATTTGGATTAGGTTTTTCTTTCACATACCACTATTTAAATTCCCTTTAACTTTTTGCTAAATTACCCTCTGTTTCGGAATGATTAAAAAATAAAAAATACCAAAAAAATCGTAAATACACACAATTAACAAAAATATTCTTTACTTTTTTCGTTTTTATCAGTTTGAGTTATTTATATATCAATACTTTTCTTTTTCTAAAATGACAGATATTACATATCTTCACTATATATATATTTTTAAATAGTGTAACGAGGTAACGCAAATTATTTTGCCTTGGAAACCTTATGAAATGGAGTAACGCATGGTAACACAAGCAAATTTTGTTTGTATTCATAGAAGGAGTTTTTTCTAGCCTGTTTGGTTGAGAAAAAGGGGGACTGCAACGCCAAAAACTATATTATTCCTTGTTTGAAGTTTTAACCAAGACCTATTGACATGTAAAAATATTTTTTTGGTTTATAATTGATTATATAAAGTCAGTTTCCCGTCCAAAAAAACAACGCCCTCTACTGCTATGTTTTTTTTCTTGCCAGCGATACAGGAGACTTTGAGAAGAGAAATCATAACAAAGTGTTTGTGGCCTTGATTCAAATTCCAAGAAAGAGAGCATGAAAGCCTTATTCTGAGTATCAGAGAATATATTAGCCTCTGAAGACCAATAATAGAAATTTTATCGCGCATGTGTGGAAAGTATCAAAGATGAAGAGCAAATATTATCATATTAATGTCTGCAGTTTACTGTTTACAAATTCCCCAGAAACCTCTAAGTGTAATTGAAATAAACCAGCTGCGCTGGAAGCTCCAGCGTAAGAGATTAAAATATGTGAAGGATGAGTTTGTTGAGTTGTGTTAGAACGTTGCCCACAAACTAATAATCAGAAAGCAAAGTAATAATCTTATGCGAGACCAATTTTATTTGTTGTTCTACGGGCCCGACCGACCCTATTTTTGCTAAAATCAAAAAAATAATAATATGGAATTTCCACTACAATATATTTTACAAACTAGTTATTTGTAAGAATTAAACTTGAATAAAGCTAAAAATTAATTCAAGAAATTGAAAAATCATAAAAAGCATTCCATACACTAAAGTTTTATTATGATCTTCATCGAAGATAAAAAACAAAGTGAATTTTTTATCCAAATACTTTTGGGAAAATTTTCTTGGCACCTTACCAACGCTCACTACTAGGCCTGAAAACATCAATTGTGGACACGGTTGATGTTTTTTATCCACAGTCAATCATTTTTATGGACATTCAATCATTTTTATGGACAGTCAATATCCAAACATCGACTGTCAATACTTTTCATCAACTGTCAATATCCAGACATCAGCAGTCAATTAAAATTAAATAATCTCAACAGTTGATGAAAAGTATTGACAGTCGATGTTTGGATATTGACAGTCAATGTTTGGATATTGACTGCTGATGTCTGGATATTGACTGTTGATATCTGGATATTGACAGTTGATGAAAAGTATTGACAGTCGATGTTTGGATATTGACTGTCTGTCCATAAAAATGATTGACTGTGGATAAAAAACATCAACCGTGTCCACAATTAATGTTTTAAGACCTAGTAGTGGCTGATAAATGAAAAATTTATTCTTAATTTGCCGACCGACTGACCCATATTTTTCTAATGATCTGTCCGTAGAACAACAAATTAAATTGGTCTCGCCTATTAATGAATAAATAAACCAGCTGGAAGTTCCCCACTCATCCCGACTAAAAAGTACAAAATTGAATCTAAAGGAGATAAACGTTTAGAAGTCAATATTTCCAAGTTCTTATAAATTTATATTTTTCTAAACTAACCAACAGCCAAGCCATGATGCGCCCGTTGATTTGATTGTCCGGACCGGGAGAAAAACAGCCTAAATTAGAGACCACGGCTTTTAGCTAAGCATTATTCTGTTGGGATAATATATGAAGGAGACTAGGATAAATCAAATAAAATGGTACGATAGTGTGCATGTAATAGAGGTGCATGTCACTAGTCCGACACTTTCTAGTCCGACAGTAAAATAGTCCGAATCTATAAAATAAATTTCAAACTTGGAAGTCTTTTTTACCGACGTCACTTTTGTCCGAAAACGAAAGATTTTAGAGTGTCGAATGTTGAATAAGGGTTTTTCACTGAGATAATATTAATAAAAGTTCATTTTGGCGGAATTTTAACATAATTAGAAATAAAGGAACAATCAGGGTTGTAAATCACTAAAGAAAAGAAGGGTCGTGAAACAGCTAAATCCAATTTCTTGACTCTTGAAAGCATAGTCCTAACAAGCTTCCAAAAATTTAAGAAAAGTCGGGTTTAGGGGCCTAACCTCAAAGTCGGAACTTTGGATTTTTATAAAAGATGTGACTCCTCTTCCGATTCATATTACGTTTTTTATATGTTTTGACGCATCCGTCAAACCCAACGTCGGACATTTATACTGTCGGACTAGAAAATGTCGGACTACTGACGACCTCCCTGTAATAGTATGGTATGTTTGGAAAAAACTAGCCTGGGAATCCAAGCTCATAATCTTAGAAAAAACAAAAAATACCTCACCTCACAAAGTTCTAAGATTATAGAGCTTTGTGCAGGTAGATTAGTCTGGAACCCTTGTTGGCAGACTTTCTAAACTTTGAAAACCCAGGCAAACACACATAATCAACTTACAATAAAAACTCCTCCACAAGCTATAAAGACTTTCAAAGCTACTAAAAACCACATCAAAACATCAGCCACATGTATTTATCTGAAAAAGCTAATTAAAATTCAGAAAACGCGTGTCAAACTAAAATCAAAAACATTCAAACTGAGCGAGAAATCATTTTCACCAACTTAACGCGACAAGGACAAAAGTTGAAAACCAACAAAACAAAACAGCGACAAACCTTAAAACCAACAACAATAACAAAATGAAACCAAAGAACCAAAAAGTAACAACCCACAAATAAACAATCTTAAAATAGACAAACAATAAATAAATTCTACAAATTTAGCGTAGAGAAAACCGGTAAATAAATTTAAAGAAAGTTGAGAAATAAATGGAGTGCGGATAGATGAAGACCAAATTCTGGCATCAGGTGTGGCCATGAGTAAGCTTGCCCTGCTACTCTAGAGTCACCCGTCATCTAACCAAAGGTTAGAAAGTGTTGATCAAGCACAATCTAGAAAAGAAAAGATTTAGAAAGAAAGACGCATAATCGAAAAGTTTGAAAAGTTGGCCGAGGGCCCGGTTCGGCGTGCCGTAACCGAGTGGTCGTACGGTAGAAAAAGAAGAAGGAAATGAGCCAACTTCCAGCAAACATCCATTTTGATTCGAAATGAATCTATGTTTTCATTTTCATTTGTTTTCCTTTTTTCTGCAGAGTCAGCTTTTTCCATAAATTATGCGCGCGCATCAAAATTATCAAAATGCGCGCGAAAGTACTGCCAAGTAATACGTCGAAAGCTGGCCACAGGCCAAACCTGCATTGCAGGGGAAAATCTCCCTGCAGTCGAGTTACCTGCGCCAAGCGTTAAACAAGCAGCAAAAATATCATAAAGTAGACTTAGAGAGTATTTAGTAGGTATAACGATTATATATATTTCCTTTCTTGTATTTTAAATCAAACATTATAAAAAGCTAAATATACTTAAGTAAATGGTAAACATGCCTATCTATGTTTGATCTTTATTGAATTGATCGCTTGGTTTTTCAACAAGATGCCTGCTGTCGAATGCCCAATTGAGTCGTGTGACTATGTCACACCTGACCTGGATGTCACAATTGTCGCCGCTCTCATCACAGCACATACCAATGCTGTCCATACCAGCTCACCAAGTCAACAAGGTGCTGCTAAAGTGGAACAGTTAAGAGGCCATCAATATCATCCGCCGGTACCAGCGAAGAATGGCAATATTTCACAACCAGATGGGCTGAATATGTTGCAGCAACCAAAGTTACTGGAAAAGAGAGAGTCCTCCAACTGCTAGAATGCTGCGACGATGAACTACGCAAAGACCTTACCAGGTCCACAGTAGGAACTCTTTCTGTTAAAACTGAAGATGAGGTACTAGCTGCTACTAAGTCGTTGGCAGTGAGAGATGAGAACACTATGATTGCCAGAGTCACCGTAAATAATTCTCACCAAGATCGAGATGAACCAATCCGGTCCTTCTGCGCCCGTTTAAGAGGACAAGCCAATGTTTGCAAGTACTTCATAGATTGTCCAAACTGTGAACACAAGGTTGACTACACCGAACAGATCCTCCGAGACGTCATCTGCAGAGGCCTAGAAGACTCAGACATTCAACTCGACTTGCTTCGCCAAACGAACCAGGAAATGACCCTTGACGAGGTGTTACACTTTGTAGAAGCAAGAGAAACTGGGAAGCGCTCTGCATCCAAGCTAGCCTGGGAATCCAAGCGTTAAACTTTTTTCACAGTCTAGTTTATGATATTTTTGCTGCTGGTTTAACGCTTGGTGCAGGTAGCTCGCTTGCAGGGACATTTTTCCCTGCAATGCAGGTTCGGCCTGATTGGCCAGCTTTTGGCGTATTACTTAGCAGTACTTTCGCGCGCATTTTGATAATTTCGATGCGCGCGCATAATTTATGGAAAAAGCTGACTCTGCAGAAAAAAGGAAAACAAATGAAAATGAAAACATAGATTCATTTCGAAACAAAATGGCTGTTGGCTGGAAGTCTAAATACATGTGGTTGATGTTTTGATGTGGTTTTTAGTAGTTTTGAAAGTCTTTACAGCTTGTGAAAGAGATTTTATGGTAAGTTGATTATGTGTGTTTACCTGGGTTTCCAAAGTTCAGAAACTCTGTCAACAAGGGTTCACACACAGACTGTTTATAACATTCTGTGTCAGACTAATCTACCTGCACCAAGCTCTATAATTTTAGAACTTTGTGAGGTGAGGTATTTTTTGTTTTTTCTAAAATTATGAGCTTCCCAGGCTACATCCAAGCTACTCCAACAACACGAAAACAATGCAATCCGCAGCGGTTATAAAAAAGCCGGATCAACCGACTCAACTCCATGCACGTACTGTGGAAAGAAGGGTCACGGTGCTAAAGCTATTGCCAAACGAAGAAAGACTACATGTCCAGCGTATAACCATGTATGTAGTCACTGCAATCGACCACATCACTATGAAAGCGTATGTAGAAGCAAAGACAAACCAAAACGAAACAAGATTGAGCCAGAGAATCAAGGTGCTGTCTTCGACGACCAAGAATCTGCATACAATGAGCTTTGCGCTATTCAACAACCAAGGAAGCCAACAAGCCATCACATCTACAACAAGTCTTCAAAGAGTTGGGAGAAACGTAGATCCAGCTCTCAACCATACCTCAACCTCAATATCTCGGTTGATGATGAAAGTTACAGTCGACTTGGATACCAAAATATCAAAAACCATCCTGAGAAGACCATCACCATCCCAGCAATGGCTGATACCGGATGTCAAAGTTGTTTGATTGGATTCAAGTGTGTACAGAAACTTGGACTAACCAAAGCAGACCTTCTTCCAGTATCAATGGAGATGCGAGCAGCTAACGGCAATCCCATTAAGGTACTTGGTGCCATCATCCTGAGGATCAACAGCCCTGCGTCCAGCTCAAACAACACCCAAGAAACACGACAGCTGGTGTATGTCACCAACGAAACCAGCCAATTCTTCATCAGCAAAGGTGCTTGCATTGACTTGGGTATCATCTCCTCCAATTTCCCAGCCATGGCTGACAAGTATCATCAAGTTGCATCAGCTGACGTCCTCAAATTAGCGACCGACCACCTCAATCATCCCGAACGATTCCTAACACCAACCACAATTGGCTGCAACTGTCCGAAACGTGAACCTCCACCGGCACTGTCTAATGATCTCCCATGTGCCGAGACAGACGAGAATCGACAGAAGCTACAGGACTTCCTACTAGATCACTACAAGTCCAGCACTTTCAACACGTGCGAGCACCAACCATTGCCGATGATGACTGGACCTCCCTTATCTTTCCAGATTGATGAGTCCGCAGAACCTACAGCTCACCACACTCCAATTCCTGTTCCATTTCACTGGCAAGAGAAAGTCAAGGCCGATCTGGACCGAGATGTACAACTTGGGGTCCTCGAAAAGGTGCCAATTGGAGAACCTGTAACCTGGTGTCATCGCATGGTAGTATGTGCCAAGAAAAATGGAGAGCCTCGTCGTACCGTAGACTTCCAAGCCCTCGATGCCTGCGCAACTAGAGAAACCCATCATACTCAGTCTCCATTCCATCAAGTACGTTCAGTTCCCCACAATGTCAAGAAAACCGTCACAGATGCCTGGAATGGATACCACAGTGTTCCCCTCTGTGAAGAAGACAAGCATCTTACTACCTCATCATCACCCCTTGGGGTCGTTACCGATATTGCACTGCACCGCAGGGTTACATTTCATCTGGTGACGGCTACACAAGAAGATTTGATGAAATAGCCAGTGACTTCCCGAACAAAATCAAAGTTGGGCACTATGGGCAGATACCTTGGAAGGGAGCTTTCATCAAACTGCACAATGGCTTGACCTTTACGCTCGTAATGGTATCATATTGAACCCCGATAAGTTTACTTTTGGTGCCGACACAGTCGAGTTTGCCGGCTTTGAAATCACGCCTACCTCTGTCCGTCCAAACGAGAAAATCATCAAAGCCATCATGGACTTCCCAACGCCAAAGAATCTCACTGATGTTCGTTCATGGTTTGGTCTTGTGAATCAAGTCACATATGTCTTCAGTATGACATCGTTCATGAAACCCTTCCGTTCCCTACTGAAACCAACGATGAAGTTCCAGTGGAATGAAGGACTGCAAACGATCTTCGATGAATCCAAACGCCAAATCGTGGTACAGATTGAAAAAGGTGTCCGTATATTCGACAAACGAAAACCAACGTGCCTTGCCACCGATTGGTCGAAATCCGGCATTGGTTACTGGCTGTTCCAGAAGCATTGCGACTGCCCTGAAATCAAGCCTTTCTGTTGTAACACTGGTTGGAAGATAGTACTCGTCGGTAGTCGGTTCACTTATGCTGCTGAATCACGCTACGCCCCCATTGAAGGTGAAGCCCTTGCAGTAGCCGATGCACTCGACAAAGCCAGACACTTTGTTTTGGGCTGCGATAATCTCATCGTTGCAGTAGATCACAAACCCTTGTTGGGTGTCTTCTCTGATCGCTCACTAGATACAATCTCCAATGGCCGCTTACGAAATCTAAAAGAGAAGACCCTCCGATACCGTTTCAAGATGTGCTACATCCCAGGCCGAAAGAATTGCGTCTCAGACACCATGTCCAGACATCCCAGTGGACTCAGGTCACCCGACAAGATGCACCTACCCGACGATGTGTGCTCCACCTACTCCACTGAGCTATTACCGCCGAAAGCCCATTAAGTTCTTCCGTCAAAAGTATTTGGTCGGACAACTTCAACAATCGCAGTCGAAGAGGGACTCCTGAACCAATCCATCGCTGCTATCACCACCACATGCAATTCAGTAACCTGGGATATGATCAAGGAAGCCACTTCAAGCGACAACGACATGGTTCAACTCACAGAAATCATTGAATCTGGTTTCGTTCAGCATTTAGACGAACTTCCGGAAGTACTCCACCCATATCACCAATATCGTTCGGACTTATCAACACTAGACGGTGTCGTTATGTTCAAAGACAGGATCGTCATCCCACCCAGCCTTCGCAACACTATCCTTGATAATCTCCACGCAGCACATCAAGGCACCAATCCAATGATTGCTCATGCTGAATCTGCGGTGTTTTGACTTGGTATCACAAACTCAATCAAAGAACGGAGATCTAGATGTCGCCAGTGTGACGTAATGGCGCCCTCTCAGCCAAGCATGCCCCCAACTACACCACCAACACCAGAATACCCATTCCAGTACCTGTGCTCCGACTTCTTCCCCTACATGGGAAAGTATTACCTGGTATCTGTTGACCGATACTCCAATTGGCCAATCGTGGACCGTGCTAAAGATGGGAACGCTGGATTGATCAACTGCTTACGTCGCTCATTCGTTACGTATGGCATTCCTGAGGAGCTTGCATCCGATGGTGGTCCTGAATTCACCTCCCGATCAACAGAGTCTTTCTTAAAGTCATGGGGAGTCCGTCAACGTATATCTTCCACTGCTTTCCCTCACAGCAACAGCCCTGCTGAAATTGGCGTCAAGACTGTCAAACGCATGATTGTCGGCAATACAGATGCTAGTGGGAACCTCGACACTGATGCATTCCAAAAGGCCATGCTCATCTACAGAAATACACCACAGCCAGAAGCGTGAGGAAGCCCTACGACTACGTCACCTCAAGACTGCTGAACGACTTGCCATCGGGACCCGCCCCCTATCACCACTGAAGATAGGAGATCATGTACGTATCCAGAATCAAGTTGGTCCAAATCCGCGCAAATGGGACAGGACTGGATCAATCATTGAAGTCAGACAGTTTGATCAATATGCTGTCAGAGTGGATGGATCAGGGAGAGTTACTCTCCGCAACAGGAAATTTCTGAGGCGCTTCACCCCTGTCATGCCTCAGAACTCTTCCTTCCAAATCCCATCACTTCCGACTCCACAACCATTAACTCAAACTCATACTTCACCTCCCACACTTACATATCCATCACAAACACGTCCAGTCCTCCCAAATCACCCCTCATATTCAGGACTGGACAAAACTGCTGCTCCCGTGGCAGTGAAGAATGATGAGCGTCCAACATCACCTGCACCACCAATGAGGGAAGTTACAACACCACGTACTCAACGAATTGTAGTACAACATTCTGACGTCCAACCAACACCGTCAGCCATCCAACAATCATCAGAGCCTACTCGATCAACACCATTTGCCGTTAATGGTTCACCTTCAAAGGTTACGACGTATAGTACTCCTACACGCTCTGCTCAACAAGCACAACACTCAACTCTACAACCCAGGCGATCTCAACGCAATAAGAGTCCCTGGACACTTGATTGACTATGTGTTGAAATAGGTACCTGGACTGTATGGTACGGTTTACACATCATAATCACAGGGCGAACTGTTAAGACACCCTGTTCGTTATTCCTTAGAATCTGGATGTCATGTTGACACCTTCTTGACTTTATGATACGAATTGTGTCATCACAGGGCGAACTATTAAGATACCCTGCTCGTCAAAGTTTCAGCTTGGAACGTGAAACTTGACAATGTGTTGTTGATATTTCATGACTTCCTGTTTAGAGACTCACTTGACTGTCAGAACGTCATAGGGCGAACTTGGATACCCTATCATCACATAAACATGTATATATGTATATAAACTTGAGACCATGTTCTCCTCATCTTTTCAGATGGACAGTAGTGTATATATTTTATGGGTACTATGCCTTAAAACCTTTTGTTGTTGGACTTTCAGGGGGAGGAAGATAGAGAGTATTTAGTAGGTATAACGATTATATATATTTCCTTTCTTGTATTTTAGATCAAACATTATAAATATCTAAATATACTTAAGTAAATGGTAAACATGCCTATCTAGACTGTGAATAAAGTTTAACGCTTGGATTCCCAGGCTAGGAAAAACCTGTGTCCGCTTTGAAAAATCTTTAAAAGGAACGATCGCCCCAGCCTTTGAATTACGACAAAGTCCAAAAAATGATCATTTTCAGTCATAACACTGTGAAAAATTTTCTGATCTTGTTCAAATTTACACAGGAATTGTGTTTTAGTATCCTTTATTGAATTCCTACAGTGGTATGTTGGAAAGAATCTGTGTTGGGCTTGAAAAATGAAAAGGAACGGTCGCCAGCCGCGATGAAATTACAAGTCCAAAACAGGATCATTTCCAGCCATACATAACACCACAAAAAACTACTCAGATCGTTTTCAAATTTACACTGTAATTGTAATTTAGTATTCTCTTTTAAATTTCAATGGCTGTGTGTTTTAAAGTTTCATTGTCAAGTTTGAAAATCCAAAAGGGACGACCACGAATATATATCATCATGAAAAATGACAAAGTCCAAAATGAGATCATTTTTACAGCATAAAATCATGAGAAATCCACCAATCTTACTCAAATTTACACACAAGTAGTATACTGAATTCAAATATATTAATAGTAGGCTGCTATAAGAGATTCAAAGATTTTACCAAGCTGACTTATCAAAGATATTGGTCGATAGTTGGAAGGGTCAAGAGTACTCTCTTTTTTATAGAGCATTTTGATTTTGGCTATTTTCCAGTTGTCTGGAAAAAATCCATAGTTATAACAAGAATTATATATGATGTAGAGTACATATGTGATAGCTAAATTATTTTGGGGCTAAAATCAATATTTGCGAAAATCAATCCGATTAAAGTTAAAAGATAGGGAAAATACAGATTTATAAAATTAATTTAACACCCCTGTGTCGAAGACCTCCACTACAAAATTATGCAGTCCTAATTAGCTATTTACCCAAGAGGTGCTCATTAATCATTATTCGAGACGATATGAAGGTCCTTTTGACAAGAAAATTTTGCGGTTGAATTTTGAACCAACGATAAACTTTATACATGCCACTAAGTGTGCAAGCTATATTGAACACCGAAATACGACATATGCCATTAAGTTACTTTTCTAACATTAATGTTGTTGTTGCCTTTTTATTTAATACGTTTATTGTCGTAATAAAAACTCTAGTGCACTATGCCTGTTAACTTTATTTTTTACCGCTATATTATTTAGAAAGCTTCTAAAAAAATTTTATTTCGAATTTTAGTCGACGTCACTACGAATCATTTTACAATTCATATGTATTTCAAAACAAATTCAATTGTAATGTAAATCTTGAATGCATCTATATATTAATAGCCGTAGTCTGTATGTCATTTTGTTTGTTTGTGTGTCACTTTCGTTTTCGAACGCAATGTTTTTTTCTTTTAAAAGATGACTTTTGCTTCTTGCTCCACAAATGTGTTGAATCAGATTCGCGCCGTTTTATAAAGACTTTGAGTTGTTCGATAAGTTTGTTTTGATTGATAGATTATAATATCTGCCCAGACGTGCCCGAGGCTGCCTCTTATGTTTTTTCTTTTTTTCTCTCTATTCTTTTGTTTTATGTTTTCGAATGTAATTAACGACCTTATTTGATTTGAGACATTCGAATTCGTTTTAAAACAAAACAAAAGAAAATCTTTCAAACAAAATCTGTTTTAGAAAAGAACAAATTTCAATTTATAATTTCGAAATTTAAAACATTTAAAACATAAGAATCACAAGACAAGTTTGTTGGAACAACTAAACAGCAACATTAACAATACATTCGAAAGGCGGTAAAAACAAGAGATCTTTCTTCGTAAAAAGGGACTTGTAAACATCTATGTCGATAATTATATTGCTGTAAATCTAAGTCATTCATTGTTGAATTCGAAAAGTTATGACGAAGGTGCCTAGCTGCCTGACTTTTGGCCCTTGGACCCTTAGCGAGACTAGAGAGAAGAAGAAACAAGCGAAATTTTGTGAAGTTTACTTCCCTTATTGGGACTAATTTGATTAAATTTCTATCTTTCTGGGCCTAAAAAGTTGAATTTTTTCCCTATTTTTACCGACTCTTAGTGGGACTGAAGTTTGATTTTCTGATTTTTCCAACCCTTACAGGGACTGCCATTTTTAAAAAGGCATCCTTAAGAACGGCTCATGCCCGTATCCTTCTCTTGCCTAAGTACCCACGGGCTGCCTTTTTTCGACGAATTTCGTGTCATGTCTATAATTTCACTCCTCTTATCTTGACATCAAAGTTTTCCTAATCATCAACAAGTACGGCAAATGTAAAGCGAGCGAAGCGAGAAAAAAATCTAATTGCAAAGCCTTTTCGGACGTCGCAGGTCGCCGGTATGGTATAGTTTGAATAACGCCCTTTCTGATCATTTTTGCAACAATTTAAAAATCTTTTTCAAAATATGGTTAAAAGATACGTGACCTGGGAGGGACAGAGTCAAACTTTGAAGATAATTTTTCCCTTTAATTTTGACTTCATCGTATTTTAAGCCAGCTTCCCAACATCCAAAGGACTTTAAAATGCGTTCAGCAACAGCTAAACCGGCGTGCGACGCCGGGTACCGGCTAGTTTGAATTATTATGCTGATATTGCATGCGGTATTCCAATTGCAATCCAGAATTTAGATTGTATTTGAATTACTTTGGGTGATTTTTACATATGAAATTCAAATGCAATTCAAATTGAATGGTATTTGAACTACGTCAAAAAAAATTAAAACATATAGTTCAAATGCAATTCAACTTAGATTTCAAAATTGTAGAAAATTGAATGAAATGGAGTGTGTAAACGTGCTGGGTGTGCTCGGGGCTCCAAAAAACCTTCCAAAAAACACAAGAATATTTTAACTCCTTCAGTAATGTGGGAAACTTAATTTTCAGGTTTTTTTTCAATGTGGCAATGTTGCAAACTTCAAAATATGTAATTGTCTCAGCTTTGGCTGAGTCAACATAGGTCATATTGCGTTTGTTTGAAAGCACTATTCAAGGACTATCTTTTCAGCGTGCCAATTTTTCGAATTAATAAGGCCTCTAAAAATTACTGGCAGCCAAAAGTATTGTTCAAAATTGAGATACTGTTGGGTAGTACTGAAAGAGTTAACACACACAACTTGGTAAGTTTGCGAAGGCTCCTCTTTTGATAGTTATCTACCCGTAGGTAGGGGAAGGCACCACTCTTTCTCCCTGGACATCTTAGTACACAAGCCCCTGCTTTATATCCCAACAGTCAAGGTCACCTTTGAAAAAATGAAGTTACACATTACACAGACCGTTAAATTTAGACATTTGTTAATAAAATTATTGCTCAGTGCAACCAAATAGTAAGAAAGAAAAATGAAAACAGGCTGAGACCATGCAGTACCATGCAACTGAATGAGTGTTGTGGACTTATAGTAGACACATATAGAAAATCGGCAAGTACAAAACGCCTACTACCTACTACTTAATACTTACTACCTACTACTTACTACCTACTACCTACTCAGTTTGTATACTTTACAGACCAGAACTCTCCTTCGCTTGTTCGAAATCTCTATTCTAAAAAAATGGTTTTGTAATATCTGAAACAACTAACACACAAGTCTTTGCTTTATATTTACTTGAAAAAAGTGTTATTTAAAAGAATATTTAGCATATTTACGTAGTGAGTAAATATTCTCTTCGCCTCATATAAGTATACTGAAGTATAAAACAAAAGGCCATTATATTGAATTTTTCTTTTTCCTAAACCTACTTTCTCTTATGACTCTTATTATAAGAACTTTCCTTTTTCCTAAACATACTCCCTCTTATGACTCTTATTATAAGACGATAAGAATACACGTAAATGTCTAAAAAAGGCTCTGTAATATAAATAGGGGGTCAATCTATCTCTATCATATTGTATGATCTGCATTATATCAAATGGTGCCAAAATATTTCTTGGAATTGGTTTGCGAAACTTTTAATATTCAATAACTGTGTCAGTATTTTTATCAAAAATTTCATTTCGTCAATACCCGGGAGGGGGGTACTAGGTTTGCGAGGTGATGGGTATGTCCGAGCCGAAAATCGAAAATCGACCCTTTGAGAGACAAAATTTTGGTGATTTTGAGACCCTTTGAGAGACTTTTTCCAAAGTTTTGGTCCATTTTTTCCAAATTTTTGTTTGATTGTCACCAAATTTCGGTCAAAATTTTTGGAATTCGTGACCCTTTGAGAGAGAAATTTTTGATTTTCGTGATTTCGGGACCCTTTCAGAGACTAACTTTTGAATTTGTACCCCTTTGAGAGAGTTTTGAGGAATGAGAAAAGGTACCCTTGTGGCTCGCACATACCCGACACCCATTTTGCCTAAGTACCCCTCCCCCCGGGCGTCAATACTTTGACATTGTCAAATTGACACCTCTAAAACAGCTCTTTGTAGTATTTTCCTACTGAAAATTTCTACCTTGCGATACTGAAAGCATTTTATTGAGCACAATAAGAATTTTTGCTACATAAAATGAAGTCTATAAAAGTCCTATTAACGATCCTGTCAATAGTTTGGTTCAAAAGGGTCATTTTGTCAATAAATGTCAAAGGCATGTCAAAGGATTTTCAGCAAGTACCCAGTGAAACACAGGGCTCTACTTACTTAAAGTATTTTAACTTTTTAGATTGATCGATTCTTATAAATAAAACTGACATGAATAAATAAGTGTGCGAAGGAAATATTTTTCTCTTCTACGAAGAAGTACGTCTGTAAACTTTATAGAAAAAGCGCGGGAAAAAGTCATAAACAAAATAAAAGAGAGAAAATATTTTGAAGTCTTCAAAGTACGATAAAAGAATAAGTTTTAACTTTTTTACCACCAAAGTTTCAGATTTTGCTAATTTTAACATGCTGAATATTTTAAAGGTAATTTCGAGCCGTTTTGAGCTATTTTACAGTAGGTAGTAAGTAGTAGGTAGTAAGTATTAAGTAGTAGGTTGTAGGCGTTTTGTACTTGCCGTATAGAAAATAACCCTTTTTTTACCGCCGTGGCGATGAAAGGCGCCACAGGAGAACTGTGGGACGGGTGGTTTGCTAATTAAGTGAAGCGTAAACGAGAAATGACGTAATAAACATTCTTACCTTAAGTGGATAAAATAGATTGAATTTTTCTACCTAGTGGAAATATACCTCTTGAAAGCTGCCCTAACCGAAACATGTTGGAAATTTCTAGTATGGTCGAAATCTGTTGAGAATTAAGCTTATTTCCTCGTTTGTCGACATTTGGAGTTCGGGCTAGAAAGTCGATTTTGGGCTATCTCTTAAATTTAATCGCATATTTCAATTTGACTCGGATTTATAGACTTCCCGGCTATATTATGAGCCTTATTGGACCATTTTGGAACTTTTGGATCCTCAGATCCTAAGCCTTAAGTCTCTCATATTAAAACTCAGAGTTGAAACCCTTCCAAGCTAAGTTAGATTGATTCCAATTTAATTGTGGCTGTAAGATTTCGTGGGAATTTTCCTTTTTTCTCAAATATTACGACCATGATTGTGCTAATGATATTTTTGTCTCGATCATCCATCCAATATATACCTTACATGGATGAATTTTCAAACAACCTTTTCCAAAAATCATTCAACTTTCAAACAACTCATTTTCGCGAATTGGCTCCTTTTGCAACTAATTGCTTTAACTTTTCTTGGGATTTTGAACAAAATCCAGGTTTTGAAATTTCCGCGCGCATTATGAAAACTCGCGAAATTCAATCCACTTAAGGCATATCATCAAATGGTCTTCTCTTCGCTTAGAGAGAGAGAGAGAGAGAGAGAGAGAGAGAGAGAGAGAGAGAGAGAGAGAGAGAGAGAGAGTTAGAGAGTTAGAGAGTTAGAGAGAGTTAATTTTATTAATTTCGGTCCCGGGGGGGGGGTACTAGGATTGATGGGTGTCGGGTATGTGCGTGCCAGACCTCTGGACCCTTACCCTTAGAGAGACTGAATTTTGGTGAAAAGGTGACCCTTAGAGAGACTCAGTGTAGAAAAACCCAACCCTTAGAGAGACTTTTTCACAAAAAATTTCTATAATGGGCCAAAGAAATTCGATTTTTAAAAGAATTTCTCCAATTTTCGAAAAATTTCTCTAATTTTTGAAAAATTTTCTCACTTTTTTTAAAAATGTTCTCACTTTTTTGACTTTTCACTTTTCTTTGACCCGAGTTTGTGAAAAAACCGACCCTTAGAGAGACTGATTTTGACTTTTGTTGTTTTGGTAACCCTTAGAGAGACTTTGGGAGGGTGAAAAACCCTACCCTTAAGGCACGCACATACCCAGCACCCATTTTTGCCTAAGTACCCCCCCCGGGATTTCGGTATGGTATGTTTCTGAGACGACTTAAAAACGTCTTTAAAAGTTAGTTTAGATTAGTTTTAACACGTCTCCAAGACGTTCTTTGCCAAAATAATTCCTATCTTAAGAGAAGAAATTTAGGCGGGAACTTAATTTGGCGGTTTTGGTCAAAATCCGCCAATTAAGTTTCCGCCAAATTTATTTTTTTCCGTCATCCGCCAAATTAAATTCCCGCCAAATTTAAGTTGCTCTATTTATTCCCCCCAAATGTGTGCTATTTCAGGCTTTAAAACAGGTAATTCCTTTTTAATGGCGTTTTTTGGACAAAATTCTCCTTCATTCGCCAAATTAAATTCCCACCAAATTTAATTTTTCAAGATAACCGCTAAATTAAATTCCCTTTGAAAAAACTTTTTCGGCCATCCTCCAAATTAAATTCCCGCCAAAATTTCTTCCTTTAAGGTATTCATTGCACTATTATGAGAAAGACACACACCGTACACACATTTGAATTTTCTTTGAATGCTCTTTTCTATATAATTTTCTGGGTATGAAAATCTACAATCAGTATAAATTAAACGCAATGAAATTTGATGTTCTTTCTCTTCTGTCCTTCCTTTCTGGCATCTTTGTGATAATCATTCAACGTTTTCAGTATGATTGCTATTCGAAGTGTTAAAAAACGAGCTCGGGTAAATTAATGCGTGTCCAAATTTTCGTTAATTCTTCGGACCCATCATCACCCCTCCTAGCATAATAAATTATACCTTTAAAGAAGCGCATTACGATGTATGCTATGATGTGCCAAAAGGAGTTCGAAATGTCATTATCATACAGTAGTGAGTCATCAATACATCTTACAGTACGGGGAAAATCGACAGTTATATCATCAAATCTTTTAGTATAACCATCGTTTGAGCCATGGAAGCCTTGTGGAGCGCGCTTGTAGCGATAGCGTCCCCATTCGGTGATAAAGGTGGTAGCTTCGCATGACTCTGATGCTAGTGGAACGCTGTGATAGCCATTCCACGCATCAATAACAGTCTTTTTCGTTCTCGGAGGGATTGAACTGACGATGTGGAATGGTGTAGGTGTGTGGTGTGTTTCTCGAAGTGTGGCTTTGTTGAGGGCTTGTAGGTCAACCGTTCGGCGCGGCGAGCCGTCTTTTTTAGATACGACTACCATGCGGGAACACCAGTGCGTCGGGACACCCTGCGGTACAGGTTCGATGATGCCCAAAGCGACGTCGGCGTCGAGTTGCTTCTTAACTTTCTCCTTCCAATGATGGGGGACTGGTATGGGTTTGTGTATCGCGCGTGGTGTGATGTCTGGTTTAAAGGTTATGTTGAATTTCTCTCCGGTCATCATCTGTAGTTTTTGGTGTGGGCAGACATTGAAGGCGCTGGATGAGTAGTATTGTAGTAACCATTGTTCTAAGTCCTGACGATGTTCTTCGGTAGCGGGGTATGGTAATTTGGTTGGGGTTGGTGGGCAATCGGTTCTCAGTGGGCAACCGCATGGGGCGAGTTGTACGGTCGTCTGGTTCGTTGGTGAGTCACTAGTGTCTGTTTCTGTGGCTGCAATTGTGGACTTTGGAAACGTCCTTTGTATAATTTCTAGGTTCTTTAAGGTATGTGTACACCTTTTTTCCGATTTTTTGTCAAAAAATTTTTTTTCAGTCAAAGTGGAAGAAAAGTTACTGAATTTCATTTTAGTAAAATCGCGATCTTAAAATCTTTTTTAGATCCAGAGTTATAACCATTTAAATTTCAAAACAAAGTTCGTCTTATGATGGATTATTTACTCAAATAATTGTCTCTTTCGGAAACAACAAAGACAAAAGAGAGAATTCAGCTGATGTTTATTCTCACCTCTATTGAATAGTAATATTTTTGACACATTTCACTGATTACTCAAATTAACAGCAATCATCTCGTTAAAATTTCAAATTGATGTAGAAAAAAACGAAATTTTACCACACCATACTAGTTTTATCGAGGTTAAAGTCACCCATAGCATTTAGCTATGAACTTAATTTTTTTTAATATTTTCGGCAAAGAATTGAACTAAAAAAATGTCTTAGGATTTTTTTTCTAATCGAGTTAAAGCTTCACAATTTCAGGTTAAGTGGAAAAACTCGAGAAATGAATGATTTTTTTCCAAATTTTAACAATTTTTAAGTTTTCTCGAGTTAAAGTCAATCCAAAAAAAATCCTAAGACATTTTTTTGGTTCAATCTATTGGGAACATAGTATCGAAATTATTTTTTCAAATTTCAAAAGCTATGGGTGACTTTAACTTCTTTGAAGTAGGTAAGGTTAAAATTCTTAAGATTTTAATTATATCCTGCCCAGTTTTTTAAATTCAGCTGAAACTTTTACCATCAGAAAGAGAATATTATTGGCTTTCAGAAAATATATACTTTTGATGTATAAAAATTTGTTGTTCTAAAGATATGATCAATTAAAGAGAATGTGTCAAGGAAGGTGAACACATACCTTAAAGCAGATTGGGAAAGGTACGTCCCAGTTACGTTTTCACATACGTAGAGTAGTTCGGTTGTTTGTCTTGTTTTCGTTGAGATATCGACGAATAACACCCCTTTGATTGGTAGGGAATTATTATCAACACCTCTTAGTTTGTGTTTTGTTGGTATCAACCATTCTTCGGGGATGGTTTGAAGGATGTGCAGTCCGGTTGTACAAGTCTGTGCGCCGGTGTCTGCGATAGCGTCTGTAGTATATGTTTGTGGTCTGTGCGGTAATTTTTTTTCGGTCTTACGTATTTGTCGGTAGGCTGGGATATTAATATTTATTTCAATGTCCAGTCTTGGCGAGAGTTCGGGTGGTTGTTTTTGTAAATGTCCGTTTGTCAAATTTCCGTGTGGGATACCATATAGTCAGATGGGGTTGGCGTTGATCGATGATAGATGGGAGACAGTTGGTTCCGGGTCTTCACTAATAGGTGCGACGGATGATGATGAGGGGCTGCGACAGACGTTCGCGAAATGGTTTGGTTTCTTGCATTTATGACAGACTTTTTGCCAGGCGGGGCATGTAGAGCGTCCGTTTGGGTGCATTGGTTTACCACATCCAGAACATTGTTTCTTTTGGTCGGTTGGTCTTCTCGGCTTGAATGACGACGATTTGACATATGCGACGTCGGATGGGGTATTCTCGAACGGTGATCTGAATTGGGTTGATGCGCGATCTGTGGCTTCAAGGGCAGGAGACGGGTGGTCAAATCTTCAAGTGTTTGCAGAGATGCGATTTCTGTTAATACTTTGGATTGATGGGTTGGGTTGCGTATGCCAGCGATTAATTGGGAGCGGATCATATCGGAGGCGTAGGATGGGGAGCAATCATCGGATTCACAACTTCCGTTCGTTTTAAAGTCGCATAGCATGGCTTGTGCTTTGAGACGTGAGATGAATGATGTCACGCTCTCACAGTCACTTTGTCGAAGGTTGAAAAATTGCTGTCTATACACTCTGGATGGATAGTCTTAACGGCTACAGATTTGATAAACTTGAGGAGGTCGGCCTCGCTAGCGGTACTGAGGACTTCTGGCCTATAAAGTTAAATAGCATTTCATTTACCTTCGATGAGCATGTGGATCGTAGTTCGTTTCGAATCTCAGCTTGGTTATTGAGTTTGGCCATTTCTTTGTATCGTGACCATGAATCTTCGAAGATAATCCATCCGTTATCTGAGCTGTCTGCTTCGATTGTTGGTCGGGTTGGCTTCGAGCTGCGATGTGGCGGTCCATTTTGGGGTTGCGGGTTAGCGAATTGCGTCATGAGATTTGCAAGTTGTTGTTGAATTTGAAGCTGTTGTGCCATTATCTCCGTAATATCGACGGGGTGGGGGGCGGCTGGCGGCATGGCGTCGTTGCTCGGGTTTGTTGACATTTTTTATCTTCGTGAATAATGGCGGTTCGTCCACGGATAGATGGGGGAAGGTCGAGATGTTTATAATAACGGTTCAATGTTCACTAAATTTCTTGTGAGATGAGCAAGTTTAATGTTCTGCAAGTGAGTTCGTGTTTACTCTCAATCATAAAATACGTATGAGAATGTTTATAAAATACGTATTAGAATGTTTATTATATGTGTTCAATTTGTTGATGTGATGTTTTGTGTGCGACAACAGCAAAACCAAAGAGAGAGTCTCGTTATACAGCGAATGAAATGTTTGAATTCACTCACGTAGGATGTGCTGGGCTTACCAGGCTTGCTTGTAGATTGGATGGGTAGTGTCTTCTTCTTTACAGCTTGTGTATTTTCAGTTTTAAAATGAGGACTTCTGATCCCACTTCTGACACCATGTATAGGTTGTATGCTAATGATATATTTTCCAGTGTCACACTACCCTAAATATAAACTATGATGGAGATATAAGGTTCTATATACATGCGGGACTATACATATTTTACAGTGTATAATATTCGTTTTAGTTATAGAAATTCCGGTTTCCCATTAGTGGATCTTCAATCTTAAAACATTGTCACCGTTAAATTTTTTTATTGTGAAGAAATAATAAAAGATAAAATTCAAATTGTATTCATGAATTTACTGATACAAATACAATATAATAATTTTTAAGTCAACTATTTGAGGGGGTAATAAAACTTATATAAGATATAAAGTTTTGTAATAGAAACGTGTCTTCTCTTCATTTTTCATCATGATTTTTTTTCAGAATTTCCAGTATGACAATGTTCCACTGAGAAGTACCTTTTTAATGATATCATAACGCATAACATCTCAATTCCTATTAAAAGTTAGTCTTTTTTATATGGAAGTAAGATAAGCAAAGTTAAAAGATTAGAAACCTTTTGAATATCTGATCATTCTGTAAAATAGTTTGGAAACTCTATGACATCAGGAAGCTTTTGATTGACGATGTAAGTAAAGCACCAGCCTTTCAAAATGGCTGGATTCATGCTTTGGTGGATTACTGATGAAACAATCAATCTCCCAGCATAGAAGAACGAACAATTTGTCAACTGCATTGTTGATTTGACTGGAAGCCCATCAGCAAATAACTCTGACTTCATTTGATTGATGGCTACTAAAATGTAAATTAAAAATATTAAGTTTTAACTTTTTGGGGTTGATGATGTCATTAGTGGGCAGTTATAATTCAACCGTTTTAAAATTGGATACAAAGAAATTCTCAAGATTTCCCAAAAATCAGCTAGTACAGTGTCCCGAGTAACTGCTTGACCTCCTGACGTGTCAGCATATACTGACATTCACCCTGTCTATCTTTGTTTGAAATGATAGCCAAAACAATTACCAAACAATAACCTGAAACCCTATTTGTTTTTAAATTATTTTGAAAAGCTTAGGTGGTGGTGGTTTTTAAAATATAAAAATTCTGTTATCGCAATGTTTGAGATTATACTACCAGGTAAAAATATTTATATTCTAATATAGATATGCTTACATGTAATAAACTCTCTGACAGGACCAGATCCAGTGCCAGGCTCACCCAAAAATGCGAAATGATTTTGTGCCAGTTATCCCTGACTTAGATGCAAGGGCATCTTTGAAATCTTGCCAAGCATGTGGTCTTCTCACATTCAGTTTTTCATGAAGGTTGCTGGCAAAATTTATAATGACATACACATCACTACATCACTACACATCTTTCACGACTATCTCCATCCACCTCTTCATAAGGAAGCGTCACATCATTCTCATCTTCGCTAGGAATTTCAATTGCACCATAATCGACGAGGCCACAGTTTGATGCATGGACTTGGATATCATCTTTTGAGAAGTCATTTTTGCAAATGGGACATTCAACCAACTGCGGCTTGCTGTTCGAATATTTTGAGCCCGATGGTTTGTCAGAATCAAATTTCGAGGTTGATGGTTTGTCTGAAACAAATTTGGATTTGATATCATCATCATTATTGCTTGATGAATCAGAATCGAAGGGTTTGTTCAGTTCATCTATCAGCTGCCTCAGAGGAACTGGATCAACATCATCCAGTCCTAGGTCAACCACACTTCTTATGTATAAAGGTCCTGTTTTGACAATGTACTTAATTGTCTCAAAATCAAAAGTATCCGCATCTGGGACTACCAGATCATCGTTCACCACTTTCATGTATTGAAAGTCCTCAAAAGTTTAAATGTAGAAGCAACAATGAGTGATTTTATCTGCTGATCTGTCATTGTGTCATTTATCCTAAAAATGTAATCATAATCAGTTTGAAACAGTTTGAAAGCGTATATTAAAAGTTTTCTTTCTTACAGCGACGGGGGGGGGTACTTCAGTTTTTGGACATAGAGGAGTACTAAAAGGGTTTTAAGAACTTCTAACATATCACCATCCCAATTTCGAGAGGTGATATTTTAGTAGAGGCCCCCAGTTGACCCTCAATTCACATATTCATGCACAAATTTTTGCCGATTCACGTATTCACGCGCAAAAAAAACATTCACATTTACGTATGCTAATTTTGCTTTTAAATCATTGGTTAAGAACTTTAAGTTTCATGCCGCCCATATGGAGGACAATCATCAGCTAAATTAAAATCATTTGAAAAATATTCATATTCAATGGCTTCTTCGTTAGAAATTCGGAGAAATTTCTGCCCTTGAGCTAAGATAGTTTACTTACTTTAATGCTGTGATAACCAATTTTTTCCTATGGTATCTAGTCGTCACGTCTATGAGTGGCACTCTGCCATAAACTGGGTTCGGTAGCAGAAAAACATCTCGAATCAATTATGAGCCTCGTCTGATTTTCGGTGCCTTTTCCTTTCCTCTTGAGCTGAATCTTTTCCTGGATCCAGACTGTTCGACTTTTCCAGTTTTGACTTTTGGGGTCTTGTTTTTACCTAAACATTTAAAAGTTATAACTTAAAGATACGACTTACATGAGCTAGCCCAGGCCTACTCAAACTTTTAGAACAAAGATTAGGTTCTCAAAATAATTGAATTATTTTGGAAAGCCCCCAGTTCCTTGTTGATATAATACAAACGTCAAGTTGGTCTGAAAATGATCTCTTGCATCAGAATTTTCTCGTAGTTGTATTCTGAAAGATTTCAATATGTGTTCAATTAAGTTTGATTATGATTCATTTGATTTAGTAGTCCATTTGAGATTTTCTTAATATAAGTTCAGGTTAACAGAATCCTCTCATATCTTAATGTGTTCTTTCTATTTAACAAGTTAGGTCTGAAGTATCATCTAATGCACTCCGAGACAAAAAATGTACCCGGACATATCAGTCAAGTCACGAAAGAAAATCTTCTCGCGAATGGTGTGGACGGTGACAAGATGAAGCTTGGAGCAGCAAGTGGGACACGTCGTCGTAGGGCCAAAAGAAAGTACGTTTTTATAAACATTACAGGTTCTTTCAAAAATGAGAATTGAAAGATGGAAAAAAACTCAAAGTGCTGTAAATATAAACTCTTAATCATTGAATGAACTTTTTTTCAAACTTTACGAATCGAGTATTGTCGAGGATTCCATACTAAGAGTTTTTTTATGTAAGTTTTTATGCTTATAAAAACTATATTTTTTATCAACTTTGAATCAACCTTAATATGTGGATTTTGCAGGATTCTCGACACCAATATCCCGGTACCGACGGACGAGAGCAGTTCAAAAATCAAGATTCGCCTCAAAGACGCAGTAAACAATGTAAGACTTGTTTTCTGATATGTTCGAAATTAGACAGATGGATGGGTTCCACCTGTGAGAAAAACTTTCTGCCCTAATTTATAGTTAATTTGAAGGATTTTATTGGAAGGAACCTTAAAGTGCGCACACCCCTTTCTCACAGACCCGGTTGTATTTTTCCAGCCAGTGGGTGTAAGAATAACGGACCAAAACTCAATGGGATAGATATTCTGATGTTCTTTAATGGCTAGGGATTAGAACTCTATTGTTTTTAAGTCAGCAAATTCAGTGGGGGTGGAAAAAATAGCACAATATTAGGGCCTAAAAATTAAAGTAGGAAATTAAAACAAATTCAGAAAGTTGCGTATTTTTTTAAATTTTCTTTAAGACAGATTTAATGGGTCATTCATTATTATGAAGCTCTACTAATTTTGGTGTATTTTGTTATTCCTTTTTTTATTTTTTCTCTAACTAACCAGGGAGAATATCAAACCGGCGAGCAAATCGTACCACAAACTTACGAACGACTTACGTTTGATAACGTTGAAGTATTTTATTTTTATTTGTTCTTTATTTAACGTTGGTAATAAAAAATAGTTACAAGTACTAATTACATCCAACATGACATTCGAATATTTACTATATAGTAAATAATATTTTAAAATTTAAAAATACTAGAATATAGAACAGAGTTCGCATGAACAATAGATTTTGGCCTTGATAATTTTTCTTTTAAATTCAGCCAAAGATTCAATAGTTTTGAATTCTAACGGTAGTCTATTCCAAGCTTGGCCAGCTCGGAAATTAAAGGAATTCAAACAAACTTTGTTCCTGGGAAGTGGAAGTCTAATTTGAGCGCCTCTTCGAAGACGAGGACGTTCGTTGGAATTGTCGTCCCCGTTTTCATTCACATCTTCATCCGTATCTAAATGACTTTGGATGAATTCGAATTGGTCCCAGCCTAATTTATTGCCGATTTTATTGACGCTTTTATGAACTTCCACAAGCATAAACTGGAGATTTTTAGTATGGATTGACTCACATTTAGCTTTCTTCAAAAGTTCATCATAGTTAAGATTGATAGAATTTTGCTTAGCCTTGAGGGCCCTACAATGAGTTTCGTTAAGAAGGTTGTGAGCCAATTTACTACAAAACATCCAGATGAGAGGACAATATCTAAAAGCAGATAAAATAAAACTATTAAATAATAAATCTGCTTGCTCTTGGTTTAAATATGCTCTAATTCTAAAAATAGTTTTGGTCTTCTGTGCAGCCTTTTTGCAGATGTCCTGTACGTGATTATAAAAAGTGAGGCCACTGTCGATAGTTACTCCAAGCAGTTTCACGCTCTCGGAAGACTCTAATGTAATATTTCCAACATTGAAAACTATATTTGCATGCTTTGTGCCTGGAAACAACACCTGAAACTTCTCTGGATTTGCAACAAGGGAGTTGTGTCTAAACCAAGCTAGAATGATTTCTAGGTCTAGAATTAAAGCTTCGAGGGCCTCATCGTCATCAGCGAAGTTACAGAGGTCGTCTTCATTAACAAAGAAAAACAAATCATTGATAAAAACATTGAAAAGAATAGGTCCTAAAATAGATCCCCGAGGCACACCAAATAGCAAAGGTAGCCAATTACTGAACGATGAACCAACTCTGACCCTATGCTTTCTGTTTTTTAAATAACTTTGCATAAAAGCTAGGCTTCTACAATCCAATCCATATGCATAAAGTTTTGCGATCAGAAGATCATGAGGCAAACAGTCAAAGGCTTTAGACAGATCCATCAGAATTGCTCCAATCTTTTTTGATTTGGACAGTGAATTCTGCCATTTTCGTAACATATTTAGTAAAGCACTCTGCGTGCTATACTGTTTACGAAAACCACAGAGTCCGTTAGAGAAAAATGATTCAAAGAAGGTGTTGAGTTGATTTGAAATAAGTTTTTCAAAGATTTTAGCCAGAGATGGGAGGAGACTGACGGGCCTGTAATTATCCTTGTCATGTTTGCTGTTTTTCTTATGGACTGGAATTATATCAGCAAGCTTCAAGCTGTCAGGAAAGTTTTGAGATTGAAGAGAGTTATTGAAGCATGATGTCAAAGTTGGAGCACAAACAAATTTGGCTAACTTTATGATTTTAGTAGGAATGCTACCACTGACTGACTTGGATTCATTCAGATGATTTATGGCTTTAAGCATATCTGAATTTGTTACAGGTAAGAGCTCAAATTTACCAACATCACGCCTTTTTTCAAGAATTTTGATTATACTTGGATGATCAGCAAATTTATTTATGGCTGAATTGACACTATCAGAGCCTTCACCTGTAACATTGTTCAAACTTGGAACGTCCAATCTGTCAGTAACAGTATTGTAATGATCGTTGAAAGTTTCAGCAATATCCAAGTCATTAGATACAATACTTCCATTTTCAACGAGCTGAATTCTTTCCCCCGCAATATTGACCTTATTTGAGAACAAAGGTTTAAAGGTGTCCCAAAATCCCTTGGGAGATTGTTTTGGGCCATTTTTGAGGAAGAAAGATTTCTTAGCTTTCCTATTTTTATTAACAACAAAGTTTCTCTGACGATTATAACGAGCAACATCCTCAGGATTCTTTGTTTTATTAGCAGTGCGTTTAAGTTGGGAACGGAGCATAATAGCTTTCCTGAGATCCTTAGTTACATGTTGCTTATTATTAGCGCGGACAAACTTTGTTTTTTGAGGTGCATGCTCATCTAATAATGTAACAAAAATCTTATCAAATACACTATAATCAACAATATTTCTATTTTTAAGTTGACAATTTAACTCGTTAGGAAATAAAACTGAGTCAAAATTTTTATAATCTCTGTACTTCTTTTTCACAGGTGGTAATTTCTCAAATATAGATTTCATCATAGTATGAATTAGCAAGTGATAATCACTAGAACCCGTTTCTAAAGCACCAGTGAATTGAAAAGAATGCTTCCTGTTCGTTAGAATCAAGTCAATACAAGTGCCATTTTTTGACTTGAAGCAGGTTTTTTGTTTGACCAAATTATAAAGGTTATGTGCATCCATGGAATTCTTAATTACTTGGTTATTGGGTTCTAAGTTAAAATCACCTACTACCATAAAATTGTCATAAGTTTGACTATAGAAATCTAATCCAGAAGACAAAGAAGAAAAAAATTGATCAAGCTTTTCCTTAGTTTTATAAATAGTAGGGTTCCTATAAATCATAAAAATGCACCACTTAGATTTCCTGAGATTGATTTCAAATGAGTTGAAACATTCGAAGTTTATGGTAAGGAGATGTCTTCATTTCTGACCACAGTTTGATTTAAAACCCACTTAGAGGAGTTGGTAGAAGAAGGAGAGAAAATCCAATTCGGGTAGCTTTGAAATGAGTTTCTAACTAAAAACTCTGTTGCTTCAAGGCGATGGATTGTATTGTGGCAAACACTTGTCAAATTTTCCACCTAGATGTAGATGCTATATTTACGAGCTGAAATGTGTTGTTTTTTTTCATAGGAAGGAAATTTGCTATCAACGTTATACGCCAGAAAATGTTGGATAAACACTCGAGATTCATCAGAACAAAATCAGACGAATTCTACGAAAACGCCGGTTTAGATGATATAAAATTGGAGTACGCGCGCTTAAATATGAAGCTTGACGAAACGCACGATATACGGGAAATGGCTAACAAATTGAAAAAGCTACAACGGACAAGAAACTTGGCTTGCTGGCACGACACTTCTTGCATTTCTAATGCTTCTCATTTCCTAGTTTTGTTGAATTGCGTCTACGATGAAGCGATATTTTACACAAGCGAAGAATATGCCGCGTTGACAGGTAGGTTCAATTGTTTTATTTTATTATTTGAATTGCGAGATTGTTTACCAATCTTTCGCAGATATTGTTGGTTTCTGATAAAAGAAAAGAAAAGATGCAATGAATTTGAAATTATCAGTTGTATTTTGTTTTTGTTCTCCCAATCTATTTTCGCTGATCGCCATCAATTAGGAAGACGAAACTCATTTTGAATTAACATGTAAAAAATTTCATGATCCGAATACCTTACGATTTTTTAAAAACAAGTCAATCACTTTGAAATTTTGAGCTTTTCTTTATTTGGAATAGCGTCAAAAAATAAAAGCTGATTCAACCCAAATTTTAACGACGAAGAAGGCCAACATTACAGCAAACGACATCACTCTTCACTCTTACTTTAAAACAATACCTGATGTCTTTATATTGACTCCTTTTTTTATGTGCAAGACTTTTGTGTCCAAATGGGCAATCTAGGACTTTTAGGCATGTTTCTCGATTGATTTCACAGGGTGTATAACAAGTCGGTCGGCTACATATCTCTGAGCCAAACAGAATTTAAGAAGGAGTGGGAATTCGAACCGGAAACCCCTTATTTGTAGCGCTGACACCGTAGATCACTTGGCCATTGCATCTCCATATTCCACATAAAATCACTTGATTCAAAATATTAACTCGCAAAATTTTCTAGACACGAAATCAGAATTTCAGATTTTCAGCCCTGCCTCAGCAAGCCAATAGGAAAACGATGTAATCTTAGCTACACTTTTTGAATAACTTGTGGAACTGTCCTTAGGTTAAACAGTATCAGAGATTAATTAAGTTTTGATTAGATAATGTTTTCCATTATCGGGGAAATAAATGTCGGAAATTCTTTTTGTCGGGGAAAAATTTCGTCACCTAGAGGCATTTTCGTCACTTTCCCCCGACCGAAATTTACAATCTAGTCACTTTCACCCGACTAAATTGTCCAAATGAAATGGTCTCCTTTTCTAGCTCGAAAAAAGATCTTGTAATTCGAGGTTTAAAAAATTTTAATTTTGGTTGGGGTTTAAATAATCGATTAAAGTTTTAATGGGGATAAAAAATTCGGGTAAAAGTTTTGGTCGGGTGATAAAATATCGGGGAAAAAATTCGTCTGGGGAAAATTTCGTCACCCCCTCAAAATCTTCGTCACTTTCCTCCGACATTTTTTTCCCCGATAATGTATAACACGAGTTTAAACCTACGTGCGCAGAGAACAGTCGATTTACAGTAAGTTCGCAATAGAATCTTTTTCATTTTTAAGGGACACTCTTCGACATCCCAGATCTTGTTGAAAGGCCAGAGATGTATATACTGGCAAGGTGTCCGTCATACGACCAGCAGCTAATGTATAGTTCAATACGTTTTGCCGACATCAAGGAGATGAACAAAAAACCCATCAAGTACAACGGCGCGGAGATCAACGATAGAATGCGATTTTTTCAAAGGTTTTTTATCCATTTCAAATTTATTCGTTTCTGGGAATACATGTTTTTTATAACTTATAATACGATATTATAATACCCCGGATATTAGATACCTGAGAGTAAAAAATGGCTCTACTGTTTGAGAACAATAGAATGCTAAGTATAATGCGAGCCTGATAAAACAGACACATAAAACTTGCTTTTCGGTTCATTTGAAGTTCATTCTGATTGGTCAAAACACAGAAACACAAAACACAAAAACGATAAATTGTCGTTTGTTTTGAAAACATTTTCTTACTCGCAACACTTCTTTTTAACATATTTTTTTCCTTCGTTCACCCTCCCTCTTTTTTAATTATTATCCATGGCGTTAAAGAGACCAAAGACAAAGACGTTAATGACTTCGTAGCCGAGATACTGAGCGACGTCAACATCAAGACAGTGCCAACATACATTTCCCGTATAGGAAAGGAGTCTGCTGGCATGCGTCCGATCAAAGTTGTGTTTAAAGACACTCATTTTAAATACAGATTTATGAAGCAGTTGAGAGAACTAAAGAGATATCAAAAGTACGACAAAGTTAGCATAACTGACGATTTAACCAAATCCGAACGCGAACAAGTTAAAGAGTGGCGAAAGAAAGCGGTCGAAATGAATCAAGCAATGTCAGAGAAGGATCATGTAATAAGAGTCCGAGGAAGTCCTCGTGACAAGCTTTATTTTAAGAAAGTATTTTGTAAACGATCGGTTTAAGAGGTCCATACGCGCCTGAAACCGTATTTCTGTTTAATAATAATAAATAATAATATATTTTAACCTCAACAATCAAATCAAATCAAAACATAAACGTTTTTGCCCATGCTTGCTTTCTTTATTAAAAAAAACGTTTCTCCGATTAAACCAACCAAATGCATTGGATTGAGACAGGGTTATAAACAAAAATTTACAATGTTGTGGTAAAGTAGGGAAAACGTTTTTTAATGAAGAGCGCGTGTATAAACTCACCTTTTTTGAGAAAGATCAAATGAGTTAACTTGATCATCAAACAAAGAAAAATATCAAATAAATGAGAGCACCAGTTGCAATTCAGTTGGTGAAAGGCTTTTATAAGAACATGCCAAAAGTATTAATGTAGCCAATGATTCCTTATTTACCTTAATCACTGTTCTTAAAAAAATAATGAAGGTATATGACGTCAAGGCTTTTTCTTTCATTTTAAAAACGAGTGAGGCATGCGGCAAACATTTTCTTTCTCTCGCTATCAATTTTTGTTTTTTTCTACATAGAAGATATAAGTTATTTTAATCATTCTGATTATGATAAATTATTTCCCCTCTTTTTTTAATTTTTTTTTCGTTATTGTTATATGATGTTTGTAGCTAGCATTATGAAAACTTATTCGTGCATAATTAGAATAATTAACATAATATATGCATGGATCGTGCATCGTGCATCGTGAATCGTTGGGTCGCGCATCGTAAATTACACAAACCGCAATAAGGAGGAGATTTTTTCTTTTCGTATTTTTATGAAATAGATTTGTTATCAAAAAGATTTGCCATGAAAAATATTTTGTTAACAAATGATCACAGCCCCGCTGGAACCCACGCCGGGTGAAAAAAAATTCACGGCAGTAATAATGGGCTATATTTGTCCCCATTGAGAAAATGCAAGTCCCCAACGAAAATTGTAAGCCCTCTCTATGTTTATCCCCATCCAATTCTATTGAAAACCCCGCTCAATGATTATTTTCTTATTTTTTAAGCCCTACCTTTTCGGATAATTTTCACCCTTAACAATAGATTTTCCGCCCCCCCCCCCTCATAAACGTTTTTCCCTAAAGAATACACTCTATCCTACTCTTTTCCGTCACACAAAAGTCAACGAAAACGACCTGGGAGGTAACTACGGAACATCAAAACCACGGACACAAAAGATCTTTTTCGACGAAAAAAAAAAAAAAAAAATAACCCAGCCAATGAATACTCAGTCACGATATACAAACCAATCACAAGCCAAATAGAAACCATCTCCCCTAACCATTATTTCAGCCAATCATATCGCACATTTAAAATTTAACCAATCAAATCACTGATTATGAAAGACGGATAAAAACCAGGCGATTTTTGCCCAATGATACTCAACTCAAAAACGGGAAAGGCAAATCATCAAAGAGCTTGCATGAAAAATGCTCGATCGAAAGCAGAAGCTGTCGCAACGTCAAAAACGATCACCGAAACTGACGTCACAAATAAACCACTCACTCAAAGTCAACCTCCTCAAGCTTTGGTCGAACCTGATCCACCTCCTGATGAACCAGCAGACGAATTCTTACCTCCGCCTGCTTATAAATGGAATGATATCCCAGCCAGAGAGTTCGAAGAAGCGGTAACATCAGCATACGAAAAAATTGTCTATTGGAGAAAGAACGTCTTTCTTCTACCGACCGGTAAAGCTAGAAAAGGTTTCATTGACAAAATGTCTCGTTTGTTGAATGAATGGGTGCAGGACTCTCCCTTGAAGTCAATAGCTTTCACTGCGATCATGATAATGCCAAGTCTACTGCTCCAAAAACCATCAAAAACATCAAAGACCAAAGATCACACAGAAGCACTTGAGCGAAGACTTCGACTGTGGTGACAAGGCGACATTTTTGAGCTCATACGCGAAGGTGAGACCATCCAAAATCAACTTCTTGATATGCGTCAGTCAAAGCAGATTGGAAAGATCTCCCGGAAGTTTGCCAAATTAATGTCACGTGGTAAAGTGAACAGTGCCATGAGACTACTGACCAACAACATGCAGAACGGTGTTCTTCCATTGACGGATGAAACTCTATCCAAATTGAGACAGAAACATCCATAATGCAACTGAACCAGACAATACCGTGCTGCTAGCAGACGATCGTCCACAAAGAATTCATCCCGTGTTTTATGAACAGATCAATGTCGAAACGATAAAAAAAGCTGCCCTCAAAACAAACGGTGGCTCTGGACCTTCGAACCTTGATGCTGAAGGATGGAGACGCATGCTACTAAGCAGTTCCTTCGGTGAAAGCTCCGAAGGATTATGCCAATCGATTGCAAGAGTCGCCCGAAAGTTGTGCACTGAATCAAACGAGTCCATTGATGCTTTTCTTGCCTGTAGACTTATTCCGTTAGACAAGAAACCCGGCTTAAGACCTATCGGAGTTGGTGAAGTTCTTCGCCGCATCATTGGAAAAGCAGTGATGTCAATCGTAAAAACCCATGTAAAGAATTCGGTTGGCTCGTTGCAAGTGTGTGCAGGCCAAGAAGCAGGTTGCGAAGCAGCTATCCACGCGATGAAGGATGTATTTGACCGTGAAGACACAGAAGCCGTCCTTCTCATCGACGCTGCGAACGCCTTCAATTCCATAAATCGTTAGGCGTTCGTGCACAACATCAGCATCATCTGCCCAGCCATCGCACAATACGTAGAAAACAGCTACACCAAACCATCACGGCTGTTCGCCATTGGGGGAGTCGAAATTTCCTCCAACGAAGGCACGACCCAAGGTGACCCAATCGCAATGGCTGTGTATGCAATTGCAGCCATTCCACTTCTTTTGATGGTGCTGGAGATCACCGACAACCTGCCAGGAATTCAAACGCAATCCGAAGCCTATGCTGATGACTTCTCGGCTGCAGCAAATTTTGGTTGCAATTTCAGAAAAGTACCACAACAATAATATGCTGTGGGCAACAAGAATAACGGTACCTCTAATCGTCTTTGTGTCAAATTATTCAGCTTCGGAATGTTTTGTTCAAGTTTGCATATCATTTGAATTGTCAATTCAAATTCTGTCTTCTGAAACGGTGTTTCCTCATCATGAATATCAATTAGTATGTCCCGTGGACAAAGAAAAGGTTCTTCAGAAATCAACTTTGCGTATTGATGAATGATTTCCATTCGCCTCGGTGTTCTTGACGGGATTGCTTTATATAGGTCGCACAACAGGAGCAACATCTCGAACTTGACCTTCATTTCAATTTTGCTCTTTTCTATTCGTGTATGTCGTTATTTGTGAATTAATGAAAATGAAGTCGTGTCGATGCGTTCCATTTTCTGACGTCAATTTTAACCATCTTTGAGAATGAAGTCATTGAGGTGTAAATAAAGTGACGTCAGTGCTTTCTGAACGTTACTTTTATACAATATCGTGGTTTCATCTCCACAATCTAGTAAAAAACTTCGATCTGCGAACATCCTTTGTGTGCGATTTCAAAGTACTTGCCACTTCATTATCAGGTATGTAAGCTTGAATTTAATTAGAATCCATCGAATAAATATAAGACTTTAGGTCTTTATGCGTATTTTATATGTTTTTGGCGTCATTAAGATATTTTTTGAATTATATCACTTTTTTTCGATCACGAGTGGGCTCTTGTAAAGCTGTCTACCTAAAATTTCTCTTTTTTTTTCAGAATGTCGAAATATCCACCCATCGATGATGCTGACTATAAAGAGGTTATAACTAATGCATGGAAAGTCAAATACGACACGAAAACTTGGTTTCCCAATCAAGTTGCTGAATGGATAAATCATCATTCTACGATATTGGGCGTCCCTGAAACGTATCTATCTGTGCCACTTTTGGTGTCCGCTGCTTATTGCTCACAACATGCCACTGTAAATGCGGGAGACTTACATACTGAACCCACGATACTATACGCGTTAGTGTGCGGAAGATCGGGCACCAATAAATCGTCGGGAATGAAAATCATCAAAGATCTGATGGAAGATGTGGAGAATAAAGCCGGAGAATCTCATACCTTTGACAGCGGGACATTGGAAGGTTTAATGCAATCTATGCGAATTAATAATGGCAGTACCCTTGCATGTCACGACGAATTTGCTACATTTTTCGATGGATTGGACAAAGGAACGTCAGGCAGCAGCGAGCGTTCAAGGTACCTATCTTTATACTCCGGAACCAGTTGGTCGAAAAAGACGAAAACGAGTGGTAATTTAGAGCTTTTCGACCCTCGTCTATCGATTATGTCCTTCACGCAGCCTTATTATGCCGTCCAGTTTGCCAGAAACAATCTCTCTGATGGTTTTTATCAGCGGTTCTTGATAAGTGTGCCTGAAGAAGTATATATCAAACGTGCCGACAAAAAGAAAAAGCTCGAAGAAAGCAAAGATTTGGTGGACATGAAGGGCGTTTTGAGCAAAATATACAACAGATGTGTGGACAATAACATCAAATTAGCATTGACTGAAGAGGCCGAATTAATTTATGATGCATGTCACGATGCTATTGTCGACTACCGTATGGAGGAGAAATTCGAGGAAGCTAAGTTGTCCATCAAAAGTAAGTCCCTTGGCTTATTACTACGCGTTTCTGGGGTCATTTCGTTACTTCGCACTGCATTGCAAAACGATCACAGTAATTCCGACTTTGTGACAGAGGCTGACATCAATATGGCTAACAAAATTGTTTCTTATTCTGTTGAAATGGCTTTTTCTCTTCTGAAGGGTCCTGCTGTTGAAAAACCCAAAAAGAACAATAGCGTCATTAAATTTAAGCCTCCTTTACCGGAGCCTGAAAATTTGACCATGGATTATTTAGTCACTTATCAAAAGTGTGCCAAAAGACTTTTATCCAATGAATCCATTCCACTCTCTGTGGTATCGAGAGATAAAATTTATCCTATCGTCAACAATGTCTCTGGCTCGCAAATTGCTAACAAATTTATCGGTGGTATGGAGAAACTTGGCTTTGGGCACGTCTCGCCAGCATCAAAAAGTTTTAAACGTCACAATCCAGATGATAATTCGTGTCCAAATAAAGAGGAGCTACGAAAGAGGTATAAAATGCTGAATTTAATATGATAAACTTTATATTTTATTGGTGTAGTTAATAGAAGTTTCTACTTTTCAGCCGTGTTTCTTCAAATGGAGAAGATCTTTTATTCCCAAATTTGACTCTGATTAAGTGATGGTAAATCTAAAAACATGTTGGACTTGAAATTGATAGTATAACTACTTGGGTTTAAGTTAGGGTCAACGATTTTAATAATCGCGGTTTTTAGAACTTTCATTTCAAGTTTTAAATCGTTCATGACTCATTTATTTTGATATAAATTTACGTTGTAATTATAGTTATATATGTAATTTATGTTAAGTTATGTTAAGTTATATATATAAAATCAAAAAATATACAAATCCCTAATAATTTTAATAAAATATTGATATCTATTTTACCTTTTATTTTTGATGCAATGCACAAGGTTTAGAAATTTCGGCCTTTATAGCATATCATAACAAAGTTATGCTTCTTAGAATGATGAATATTCTAAAAGGGATAAACTTTAATTTACTTTTCATATTTGCGAATATCGAAATTTCGGCAATAGCATTAATACAGTACATTATAATTACATAACTACAATAATTATAAAGAAACTTAAATCTGAGGGGAAACGAGGGAACCCGCAGGAAAACCTAATAAACCCGCAGGCGGCGGCGGGAGATCTCTGACAAGAGAAACATAAATCCGAGGGGAAACGAGGGAACCCGCAGGAAAATCTAATAAACCCGCAGGCGGTGGCGGGAGATCTCTGACAAGAGAAACATAAATCCGAGGGGAAACGAGGGAACCCGCAGGAAAACCTAATAAACCCGCAGGCGGCGGCGGGAGATCTCTGACAAGAGAAACATAAATCCGAGGGGAATCGAGGGAACCCGCAGGAAAACCTAATAAACCCGCAGGCGGCGGCGGGAGATCTCTGACAAGAGAAACATAAATCCGAGGGGAATCGAGGGAACCCGCAGGAAAATCTAATAAACCCGCAGGCGGCGGCGGGAGATCTCTGACAAGAGAAACATAAATCCGAGGGGAAATGAGGGAACCCGCAGGAAACAGCGGGGAATAAGCGAAAATCTGTGGTATACTCATTTTTTACTGATATTTTTCAAAACATTTTGTACATTCACCTCCAGCCAGGCAGCGTTAGTAGATTTGATCATCCAGTGTTTAAAAAGCTTTCCATTCGAAATCTTTCATAGTTTTTTTTTGCGTTGAAAAGTGCTATGCTGTTTTTTGCAGCCGCAATATGTAAAAACAATGGCGCTTGGGCTAATAATAAGGTTGGACATTAGGCTAAGTACTTCTACCAATAATGTCTTTCTAGCAGTCACTTTTTCCATCATCTTTTTTAAGATTATGTTTTAAATTTAGTTTTAATTTGTCTTCTTGTTTTTATTGAATACATTGTTTTTCTGAATGATATGAATTTCAATAAGAATCTCTTAATTTTACTCTTCTTCAGGAAACGGAAATGCCCAAGATGTCATGTGGCCTACAATGCTCGTTATTTACCTAGACACATCAAAATTTGCAAAGGAAGGAGCGATGAAGAACTGAACCAATCACTTTTTGCTCATGACGAAAATTCTGCATCTAATGGTAATGCTGCCAATCAAAATAACCTGAACCAATCACTTTTTGCTCATGAGGAAAATGTTTTATCTGATGCAAATGCTGCCAATCCAAATAGTCTATTTCCTAATGCAGACAATGATTTACCTATCTACAATGAAATTATAATGGAAAATAATCCAGAATCTAGTAATGAATTAAGTCAAGAAGAAAGATATGACTTAGATGAGAGCTTGTTAGAAATGTCAAGAATAATCATGGAGGAGCCAGAAGAAAATGACTTTTTCCAAGAACTTAATAATTCCACACAATTTGACGCTCGAAAAACATTGGGCCTGGTCACATGGGTCTGTTTGTTTCTTTCTCTTTGGCAATACTATTTCAACATCACTGACAGTGCAATCGAAATCTTGGTCAAGTTTTTCCACCACCTTTTTCAAGTTTTAGAAGTCTGTTTTAATTTGGAAGGTGCTATTGCTGCAACTTTTCCTCCAAGTCTTTACATGTTCAATAAATGGAATAGAAAAGACAATGCTGGTAAAGATGGCTTTAAGACTTATGTTGTATGCATAAAATGTTTTGCCTTGTATGACATTGATAAATGCAGTTCTAACTTAATGGGTGAACGTGTTTCTAAAAAGTGTTCCTTTGTTGCATTTCCAAATCATCCACAGATGGCACGAAGACGAAAGTGCGGACAGGAATTACTAGAAAAGGTAGCTTATGGAAATAAAACAAAGCTTATCCCTTTCAAAACATACTGTTATAAACCAGTTAAGCAAAGTCTTCAGAGACTTTTATCTAGACCTGGCTTTAAAGAACAATGTACATCTTGGAAGACACGAGTTTCAGACCCTAACATTATGACTGATATCTATGACGGAGAAGTGTGGAAGGAATTCGAAAACCAGCATCACTTTTTCCAAGATGATGGTATCCAATTGGGTTTGATGGTAAATTGTGACTGGTTCTGTCCCTACAAGTTTGTCAAAACCTGCAGTGTTGGAGGGATTTATGCTGTGATAACAAACTTACCTAGAAGTGTCCGTTTCAAGAAAGAAAACGTCATCCTTATTGGCATAATACCAAATTTAGAACATGAGCCATCAACAAACACTTTCTTAAAACCCTTTGTAGATGAAATGTTGGAAGCTTGGAACAATGGGATGGAGATAAAAAACGAGATTATTAAATGTGCTGTAATGTGTGTTGGGTGTGACATGCATCAAGAAAACTTTGTGGCTTCTTAGGTATGTTTTTAAACACTTAAAACATTAAGTTATCTATATATTCAAGTAACATCAAGCCCAAAGACCCATTATAGCTACATATAAAATACAATGATAGTCATATAAAAACCTTTATTACATGATTGAACTATAAAAACAAATAAAAGAAAGCCTGAAAGGGAGTTGAGAATTTAAGGTATATGTAAAAGGTTGGTATTCTGACAAAAATGTGGTTTTCTGTTTTCAGACTGAAAACAGTTATATATATTCTGTCTTATTATTTTGAGATTGAGATATTCATAAATACTCTCAGGTACCTAATAGCCATAATTTTTCGAAAATTTTCCATCCAGGACATTCTTATTCCAACATCCCCCCCCCGCTTATTAATTTTCGGGAACATCTTTTTGACAATGAAAGATCCCTCTTTTGTCCTAATTCAGCTATAATAGCCTCCTTTTCAAAGATTTTCGACCCAGGACATTTTCATTCCAACTCCCCCGCTTATTAAGCTTTGAGATTTTTCCAACCCCCTTGCTTATTCCAATCCCCCCGGCTATTAGATGCCCGAGAGTAGTGGAAGCAAGGGGTAAACAATATAACTTTAGATTTTAATTTCTTTAACTTCATTTTAGGAAAATAAAAAGTTGAATGTTTAACCCTAATTCTCTAAGAGCTCTAAAAGGAATTCTTGGGAAAGTTATTGTATAATATATTGACAACATATTATAAATTATTGTTTTCAGGTAAAAATGCGAACAAAGCTTGCAACAAGTGTGAAAAAGATTTCCCAGGTAAGTTTGAAATCAGTTTTTTGATAAGAGGTTGAACAGAGAGGTATAGAATTGTTTTTAGCATTTTTGAAATTGAAAACTTTCTAAATTTTACCAGTTGCGTGTTTTGATAACCCTAAAAATGCTTTTTTCTGAAGATTTCATTTCTTACATTTGCAACTAATAATGAGATCTATTTCTTTCCAGATAATCATAAGTCATAAGCAATAAGATGTTTTTATTCCTCATTTTAACACCCCTGTCTCATTACCCCGGTGGAATTTTTCCCTTAAAGGCGATGATGAAAATTTCTATCAAATACCAATGGGGATAGAAAATCTATTTTTTTCCAGCTCAAAAATTCCATTCGGGATGATTTTGAAGTGCATTGTTTCCGTACAATTTTCAATGGGGATAAAATCATAGAGCACTTTCCCAGTGGGGGTTTTAGCGCATTTGTTCCACCAAGGACAATGTTTTGGCCTATTTTTCCAACACACTCCCCAACGGGTCTGTGACACAGGGGTGTATTTTTATTATTGTCAACTGTTTCTAATTTATAGGATCAAAACTGCAAAAACAGAGCAAATCGCACAGTTCTGTGCTCATACTCTCAGGTCTAATAAACTGGGGGAGTAGAAAAACTTTCAAATTTTGATAAACACAAATTGTACTTCTGAAAACCGATAACCCTAAAATAGGGTAAATATAGGTTATTCAGAGCAAAATAATAAAAGATCTTTCCTTTGACAGCAGAAGTTTTCATTCTCACTTTTCAAAGATCATTAATAGGGGGTCCTAAATAAGGTCAATTGTTGGAAAAACATTTTTTAACAGAAAGTGTATAAAATGTGTCACTTCATAGCGTTGATGGGGTGTGTAGGTGTAACATGGCTCTCTGGCAATCAGTAACACAAAAGAGTCAGAATCAGATCTTGGCTTGACAAGGTGTTGCTATTGATTTCATAGAGGCAATTTCGAATAAGGCTTTAATGTGTCCTAAAGGGTGAAGCAGGATAATAGACTTAAAAACACTTTTTGCCTGCGTGTATTAATTGCCTTTTCAAATCATTATTATTATTCTTTTAATACTGATGTTTTCAAATCGAGAGTTCTGGTTCGATTCATGTTATAACCTTTTTACCTGCTTGCATGTCTGCATGATAGAATGGGTTATGCTTTAACCTGTATGGTACTGATAGTTTTCAACCCTATATTTTCTCAGGGCCCTGCACAAACAAAGACTATAGTGGATTTGACATCGACCCTACAAGTACCGACCCAAAGAGAAATTGGCCAAAGCGAACAAATGCCAAGCACCGAACCCAAATGCAGTATATTCAAAGAGCCACTACCTTAACTGAGAGACGAAAGCGAGAAAGCGAACACGGTACACGATATACAGTTTTTTCGGAGCTTCCTTATTTTGATGCAATTCGGATGACCATTTTAGATCCTATGCATAACCTATTTCTGGGTACGTCTAAAAAGATGATTGAAATTTGGAAGCACAAGGGTTATCTCAACAAAGATAACGTCGTTAGAATTCAAAAGGAAGTAGATAAATTTGTTTGTTCAAATGATGTTGGGAAGCTTCCAAGCAAAATTGAAGACTTCAATTTTAACTCTTTCACTGCAGATGAACTAAAAAACTGGACTCTCATATTTTCAAACTTTTGCCTTAAAAATGTACTTCCTAAAAGAGATTTTGAGTGCTGGAAAATTTTTGTCAAGGCATGTTTACTTTTATGCAATGAAGCCCTTCCTGTCAAAGATATCGTTGAAATAAACTCTACCCTCCTTGAGTTCTGTCAGAATTTTGAAAGACTCTATGGAAAAGACCTCGTCATGCCAAACATGCACATGCACTGTCATCTCGCATCTTGTATCACTGACTTCGGTCCAATCTATACGTTTTGGCTCTTCAGCTTTGAGAGATACAACGGAATTCTTGGAGCCCAGCCTTCCAATAACAAAAATATCGAATGCCAATTGATGAGACGATTTGATAACAATTTGGATGCCCTTTGTTTACCTTATCCTGATATTTTGAGCAATGAATTCCTGCCTATGATGAGTAAGTTCTTTCCAGAGAAAGATTCCAGAGGTTCCATACAACACAAGGATGATATATCAATCGATCACATTCGCTTAGCATCCCGAGATATAGATGTCAAGTCGATTGATTGGTGTTCGTTACGTCGTGTTCAGGAAAAGCGTAAGCTTGACGTGTACCATCTCAATGAGTCGGAGATTAGATACCTTACACATACATACAAGCATCTTTACCCAAATAAAGACATTTACGTTCACAGAGCTTGCTGGAAAACGAACGAAGCTATGTTTGACAATGTATGTTATGGATCCGAAACTTCTCGCTCAATACGATCCTCGCATATCATGGCGTATTGGTGTGGAAAAGATGGGAAGATTAGTGATAAAATGGACGATAAGCCCCGGCCAGGAAAGATTCTTTTCTTTCTTAAACATACAGCGACCATTGACGGTCTTTTTCAAACTCACTTCTTGGCAAGAATGAACTGGTATTTACCAACACAGAGTGAGAATTTGAAAAATAGATACGGAGAACCAGTGATGTTGTTCCGTGACTCTTTGTTTGAACTTGGTAATTCAGCTGCTTTCATGCCAATACAAAGAATTTTTTGTAAATTTGTTTATACCCAAACAACAATTGATTCCTCAGACTACATAGTTGTTGTTCCTCGATATCGTCATCATAATGTTTAGCATTTAAATCATCATTATAATGGTTAGTATGTATTTCAATAAAGCATGAATTTTGGAGCCACCTCAGATCCACCATTAAAGATTTACTAGTAATGCGAGACTTAGTCTTGTCTATTATGTATGAGAAATTATCCTCTAATATAAACCCACCGGGACTGTAATACAGGCGTGTCAGAACTCGGTGGCTGTGTTTTATCGATTTGGTATTTTAGAATACCATACATTTATTCTTTCGTGCATATAGTTTACTTTTTTGATAAACCAGATCTTTTGTTATAAACTTTTTCAAACGGACAACTCACATTTTCGTAAAAAAATGAATATTGTCTTTTCAAATCTGTCAAATTCACCCTGGAGGTATTTTTAAGGTATTCTTATAAAAAAGCTATGTATAGTATATATATATATATAGTATGTATAGTTTATATCGTTGTTCATATATTATTCGTGGTTTGTATTTGTGCCATCTTCATTGCCCAAACTGTAATTATAACCAATTGGCCACACAGCGTTTATTCATACACGTTTTTTCTCACTTTGCTCTGAGCCTGGAGTTCCTTATTTTTACAGAGAATTTCAGCCTCAAAGTTCCTTATCGAGTTCCTTATTTACATAGCTGCTAAGTTTGAATTCGCAAAAATTGGATTCCTTAAAACTTGTTTTGTTATTCTCAGCCTGAGCAGTTCTTTAACAATTCCTTATTTTTTGGACCATTTTCAGCCTCGAGCTCCTTATAAACGTGCTTCTTATTAAAAAAACGTGTATAAAATGTTTTTATTGAAACCCTTAGTTTTTGTTATTACTCAAGACTTTCAATCTTCTATATATTTTATTTTCATTGAAACCTTTATTACCTTTTTGTATACAACTATCACTGATTAGAATCTTGTTTAAATTTGATTAATATCAATGCACTTGACAGTGTTACAAATATGGATTTAAAGCCGTGTGTTATTTACCTGTGACCCCACTTATGAGCCTCAAGATTCCTTGTGAAATACCATCACTCATTTTATTATGTTTTCTGGGAACTGTTGACAAAAAATTTCTGTTCCAAAAGCTCAATTTCCAGATGTCAAAAATTTCGGATAAGGGGCATTTATCAATATTTTGGAAAATTTGGGAAAGTGATCTTTCACGGTCTTTTTGACATTGGAAAATTTCGGATATCTTGACATTTGAAATTATGAGAAATGTCACTTTTATTTTGGAAAATTTGGGAAAGTGATCTTTCACGGTCTTTTTGACATTGGAAAATTTCGGATATCTTGACATTTGAAATTATGAGAAATGTCACCTTTTTTTTCTTTGGAAATCTTGGAAAGTTCATCTTTTAAATGTTTCTTACGACTCAGAAATCTCACATTTCCTGAATTCTAGAAGACCATAAAATGTGAAATTTCAAATTTTGAAATATCTGAAAATATCAGCTTTCAGATCTTTTTGTAAATTAAAAGGTCAGATTTCGAAAATTCAGGAAATACGACTTTTTTTTATGGAAATTTCAGGAAATATGACATTTTCCAAATTTGGAAAATTCCCGAAGACAGCTTTTCACCCAGTGCATTGCAATCCTTTCAATTAAAAAAACAGCCAAATTATAAGCAGTTTTACACAGCACACGAAACGCATGCTAAGCAAACTTCCTCGTAACTTTCTCGTGTCCATCATTAAAATTTTACAACTTTATTACGCTTCAAGTCACGTGATAAAAATAATTCGCGCGCCTAGCCTGGTTTCCCCTTCCTTATTTATCAAAAACACACGCTCTAGGCGCTAAGAGGCTGCACGCCGTGATGGTCAGTATGGCGGTCACATTAAATTCAAAAGGAAACCGGGTTCTTTTTATTATTTTCGGTTCACGGTAAAAGGTCTACTAAAAAATTCCTTGCGTGCAAAATGTTGTTTTGATTTTGATATCTTCGTTTCGTTGAATGAAAGCATGCTAACTAGTTTTTAGTGACTACATTGTTAAAGTTTTCTTTTCGAAAAAAACCCACTTCACGTTTCTTACATTTCAACAATCTGTGACGTGATAGGGAGAGTACAATTTAGTGTTTGATTGATAACTTTGGTATGTATTTGTTTGTGTTTGATTTTTGACCAGCCTACAGCTATGTCGAAATCAAGAAAACAAGACGCATGTCGATATTAAACGACTCTACATACCAAAGTTACTATTTAGTTAAATTTTACTCTTTTTTTGCTTTAGTTTTTTGGTTTCTTAAAATTTTTAGTTTTGTCTCTGTGTTGTTTTGTTGGTTTGCTATTTTTGTCCTTGTCGCCTTGTGATAGCAGCTGTGGAGTTTTCTTAACGCGACACGCTGAAGCTCTAAAGATCGCTAAAAACTAATATCTGAGGAAAATGGCCCCATTTCTACAGAAAATTTGAGTCAACTTTTTGTCTCGTGCCGAAAACTTAAAAACTAAAATGGCGCTCCATGAAAAATGCGTTTTATAGATAGGAATTAAAATTCTGTCCCACAATGCTTTGCGAGTGGAAAGGTTTCAAATTGGAGGCGGAAGGTGAAAATGGATATTTGTTATTGTTTTAAAACTATAGTTTTTTGGTCTTTATACTTTTTAAACTTCATAAAAGTATTCAGTAATGGTTTGTATTCATTTTCTATAGCTTCGGTTTCCTTTAAAGAAAAAGAAGAAGTTTGTTTATGATCTTTCTCTCTTTTTAAGTGATATTTGTGGATGATGTTGTTATACTTTGTTTCCTCTTGTGTGATCAGTTTAAAGTTTCTTTTTTGAGCATATTCATCCATTAAAGAACCTTGTTTGTGAAATACAATAATGTTTTGCATGCTTCTTTTCAAAAAAGTTCTGAATTTGCTTTATTAAGAGAACTTGACATATCTCTCGACCCAAAAGTTGTCGGCCATGACACCCTTCCCTGTCGACATTGCACTCGGACCTGTTCCTCTTAAATAAAATTCTACGCTGTCCGCGTACAGGCTCGCGACTATATTCTTCAGATTGTATATTTTCGCCCACATCTTCAGAGCTTCAGCGTACTGGGCCAGAAAATACACAATCTGTTATCAGGTTACCTTAAGTTGGTGAAATGATTTGATTTTTGCTTTGTTGTTTGTATGTTTTTGACTTTAAGCTTAACATGTGTGTTTCTGAATTTTAATATAAGCTTTTTCAGATATTTAAAGACTGGAAACGAAATTACAAACTATAACAAAAACTTTCCGTTTAATAGACGGAAATCACAACAGTTTCTGCCCTTTAATTCAACTGCCTTAGTCACCACACACACACCAGTGTCGTCAGTGTTGTCCCTCAATTTATCCTGGGTATAAATTACAAAACACTCATTGAACGCTATTGAATTAAATTTTGTAATCAAACTACTCAAATTAATCAAGAAACTTTTGTGATAAAGTTCAATTACTGTTCAATTTTGTCCGGTAATCGAACAGTGATCTCTCAATTGTTCGATTACAAAAATTGGTTTGATTACTTTCGGTTGAATGTTGTCTAATGAACTATTTTCCTTAATATAGTATAGAATGTATTAAATAACCTATGTATTTGCCTGATTCTGATGAATGCATTCTTTCTCTTAGGACATTTTGGTGGTTTTGTTTGTATACCTTCCTTGGACCATTTCAAGTGCATTGTTTACCTGGTTTGTGCATTTTTTTTATCAAAAAAAAATTAACTTTTAAACATGATGGATTAGAAACAAATTAATAGAAAGGTTACACCAAGTCTTTTGAACATTTATCCATGAAATGAAACTTGTCCTGGAGTTATTGGATCAAAAAACAAAGTAACACATTGTTTTTTTTTCTTTAGATCCTCGTCATTTCAATTCATTTATTGTCAATTGTATCAAAGATTATTTAGCAAAAGTTATTTGAAAGGTATACTTAAATTCGAATTTAAACTATATACTTTTAAATGGAAATTTTTGCAGGAATTTAATTTGGCAGATGGCCGAAAAAGTTTTTTCAGAGGGAATTAAATTTGGCGATTAACTTGAAAAATTAAATTTGGCGGGAATTTAAAGAGAAAATAAACATTTTTTAGAAAATACCTAAATCACATCACTTACTTCCAAGGAATGACCTCTGAAAAAATTTTCTCTAAAAACTTCTCTATCAAAAGATATAGCTCTGTTATGTTTATAGTCATATTGTTGTCCACATGACTAAAGGTTCAATCTCAAAATACGTGTCTTGGAAAATTGGAAATCTTGCAATTCTGTTCTGCCTTGGAGATTGACCTTTTTGTCAAAACATTGACTTTTCCTCTACATGAAAAAATCAATGTCAAAGATGATCACCACAGTAAAACTTTAAATTTTGTAAGGTACTAATTTTGAGATTTAACCTTTATAGTCCATGGGCTGGGGGTCAAAATGGGCTCAATGAGGTTACCAGACATATTATATACCAAAAGATCCCAAATTTTATGTAGAGTGGAAATTTCCATGTTATCAAGCTCAAAAAGTACGGAATCGAAAGATTTCGGGTTTAGACTGAGGGGTGGTATGCTGTTAACACCTCAAAAATTGGGAATTTATCCTCTACCCTAGTTTTACACTTTTGTTAATATTTCAAAAAGTAAGAAAGATATAGACCTGAAATCTTTTGGAGATACTCATACTATTCTAAAGAATCCCAGAATGCAATTTCAATGATATGTCATTTACTAAATCGGTCCTAAGACGTCATAAAGGCGTGCCAAAACGATTAAAATCAAAATTTTCATGAAATCTAAGAAAAAAATCAACATCTTTAAGGTTTTTAGAGTTAAAACAGTATAAAAGCAATAAAAAAACATTTTTTCATACAGTATAGGTCTTAGCCATTCAAAATAACTTTCTTTGATTATTGATGGGGCGCCAAATCTTCAAAAATTCGATTTTCCTGTTTCGAGCCAAAAATGACCAATTTTACACCTCTTGGAGAAAAATGGGCTATGGGTTAAAACGAATGTATAATTCATGGATACCATTAATATACAGTAAATTGAAAAAGAAAACACCCAAAGTGACCTTTTTTAAAAATGCTGTATGGCGCGCCAAATCAACGAAAATTCAATTTTCCTGGTCAAAGCTCAATCTGATTAATCATTTTTATCTGTTTTCTTTTGATATCTTAATAATTGCTTTCATAGCTGTTTGACGTAATTGTTATTACAAAGGTCTCCGACTGTAACAGTATTTGTCATAATTCAAGCAATTATCACTATTTAAACTCGTGTTATAATTTTTCATTCAAAAACTAAAAAATTTATTCTTCATATGTGCCGCTTTGGACAAGGTTATGATAGTATTAGATATGGATTAGCGAAGTTTTTGAGATTCAAGACATTTTTAAAAATTATTTTTGTGTTTTGTAATGGTGTAATGAAATCTAGCTGTTGTTTTTTTATTTAAGAGAAAAAGTAGTACAGAGATAAAACAATGGTTAAATATAAAAAGAAAAGATTGAAGAGTGAGAAAGACGATGACCCTGACTTTGTTCCTTCTCAATCAATTGCAAGTAGTTCTAAATCAAGAAAACACAAGGAAAATGACCGAAATTCTTCTAATGTGGTGAGTTTAGCCTTCGTACCATACAGTATTTTATTGCTTGTCTGATAAAATCAAAACGGTATGTGAGATATAGGGCAGTTCAATTTTTCCTAGTATATTATCTCTGATTCGTATAGATTTACTAATTTGCGATGGGATGAATAGGAAAACTTCTTTTTCATATTCTTTGTAATCATAGAAATAATGACATGTGATGCATCAGCCTTCCGTATGCATTTGATAATATTTTGCAGCTTTTCCTCTTCACAGCAACAAATTTGCGTCATCCATTGCACCGATTCTTGTGAAGAGCTTGTGACTTTGACCAAGCTGGACACGTGGTTAAAACTAAAGGAGGCACCCACTCTAAGAAAACACCCCCTTATGGAAACAAAATAAGATAGTCCAAGCGAAATACCTGCAAATATCCTATATCACCGGAAATGTTATCAGTGCTTTATCATGAAACGAGAAATTGATAAACTTAAACTTAAACACGAGATGATCCAGGCACAGGTTGGCGACATTGAAAAAACATACCGATGGTATTGAGGAAACCGAAAGACGTGCAAAGCGAGTATGCTCAGACTCTCCAATATTGAAAGACGAATGTATTTTTTGTAAGAAGAGAAAAACAAAAAACCGAGAAGAAGAAAATTTAGCTCAATGTATTGATGAAAGAGGACGAGACCAAATATTAGAATGGGCAAAGAAAAAAGCTAATTTTGATGTGCTGGGTACTTCCAACCTAATTACCAATGAAGCCAAGTACCACAAAAGATGTTATCAGTCATTTATCAAGGTCCCTGATAGCAAAGGAGAAGAAAAAACTGAAATTGAAGCAGAAGCCTTTAAAGCAGTGATCAAGTATTGCTTAGAACAAGAAAGTTTCCATTCAAGTGAAATTGTCACGTTGAACTTTCTCATGTCCATTATGGAAGGAAAACTGAAGGACAATGATCTCACCATGGAAGCTTCCACAAAAAAGAACTTTAAAAGAAGTCTAGAAACGAAGATGCCATCTCTCAAATTTCTGAAAACAAGAAATGAAACGTATGTTTATCACCAATCTGTTTCCCTCGATGAAATTGTCTTGAAATATGTCAACGCTAAAGAGGAAAATGATCAACTGAAGAATGAATGTAAAAATGAAGAGGTACAAGCTATCAAAACCTTTGATTTTATTCGAAAGGAAATCAAAAATTTAACTGACACGATACCTTGGCCACCACAGCCCCAAGATTTAACACCAGAAAAAGTAGTCATCCCACCGATGCTGAATCTGTTACTCTCGACCCTTTTGAAAGGAAAAGTTGGCACCTTAACGGAAAAAGCTGAAAGATTGAAGATGTCCATCGCACAAGATTTAATTTACGCCGTGACTAAAGGTAATTGTTTTATTTTTCATCCCTCCATTTTTAAAAGTAAACGTTATTCTACCCTTTGTTTCTTTTTTAAGGGGTAAAGAATTATTGATCACCTAGTCCTATTTTACCTTTTTACCTCATGCACGGTATCGCATACACACAACTCATGGAAATTCAAACAGAAAACGTCTATTTAATCGTTGATAAACAGAAAGAAAATGGAACGTTGCTCCTAAATGCACTTAAAGAGATATTCAGCTTATACGTCGCTGACAATATCTACAGAAACGAAGAAACTTTAACAGGTAGGATCGATTCTTTAAACCTCGTAAAACTTGTATAAATTTTACGTTTATATATTCATCTTGAATGTTATAGATCTCCGTCTCAAACCTTATTGAAATAAAATCTCAATTGTAGGTTCGGGGACAACACACAAAGTGAATAATCTATTGAAACAAATGAAGAAAGACCCATCTAGTGTAACATTACCACCGCTTCCAAACTCGTCTAAGTATCAGAGGCAGAAACGAAGATCATTCAAACTTCAAGACAATGATAATCAAGCTGTAATGATGCTCGGGGGAAAAAGAAAGGATTGGCCCCAAATTCGTCCCGTGTGAGAAAAATACCCTGAAATTCCATCCCCATTGGAAAACTACACTGAACCTTCATCCCCACTAGGAAAAACACTAAAATTTTGGGAATCCCCACTGGTTTTTTTGAGTTGTGAACAATAGAATTCAAAATCCCCACCCATTAAAAGCAAGGGATTTTCCGTCCCCATTGGCATTTGAGTCCTTCATTTTATCCTCACTGGCTAAAAACCGGGTCACTGAGACAGGGGTGTAATTACAACTTCATGAATCAAAACATCTATCTCGTCTAGAAAACTGAAAATTTCGGTTAAGAACATTGATCTATGCTTATAAAAAGTTATTCTAATTGATAAAGATTAGTTTTAGAGCCAAAAAATATTTTTGAGAGAATCAGCTTGAGCTATCTTGTACCCATGATGGTACCCTATGTTCATGCAAAAAATAAGAAAAAAAAATTAATGATCCAATTTTCACAGTCCAAAAAAACCCTTTTTTAGCTGCTTTTTGGCTGAAATTTGTTTACTTTTTTCTTTTTGAAAATCGGGCTCCGATTAGCAGCCAAAATTTATTGCTCAAACACAAAATGTTTTTTCATATTACGACTTCGTGAGCAAAAAATACATCTATCTCATCTAAAATTTGAGTAATTTGGTTAGGAACATTGATGTATGCTTATAAATAGTGATTCTTATGGATAAAGATTCAATTTTTGAGGTGAAAATTTTTTTTAGTGAAAATCTGCTTCAGCCATCTTTTACTAATGAAGGTACCCTACTTTCATGCAAAAAAATTAATGATCCAAAAAACCCTTTTTTCAGCCGTTTTTTGGCTGAAATTTGCCCCAAAATTTTTTTTTCGAAAGTTGGGCTCCGTTATATTCGAGGGTTTGTACCTTTGTGCCAAAAATCATAAAAATTGACTGAGCCAATCTCGAGAAAAGCTAATAACTAAGTAATTGGGGACGTGCTTATAAAAAAAGATCGAATTCGGCCCATTTTCTTATAAAAAACATGTCTAGCAACCAGTATTTCGTGCCTAAGTAAACACAAGCATTCTTTCAAATTATGACTACGTGAGCAAAAATAAAAAAGTAAAAAGTACAGGTGAGAGCCGTGAATTGAATCCATACTTGGCTGGGTGTACCAACTTTATCAAAAGTACAGCCAAATAGAAACAAAGATTTAAAGATTTATAATTGTAGCTGATTTTATATCTTTCTATTTCATGAACAAATAAGCACCATCTTGTTTATAATGTTCCTTTTAAAAATAACAACATAGCTAAAATAAATAATAAATGTTTTCTATCTTATGAACAAAATGAAGAACTTTGTCCTAAAAAAGTTTTAAAAATAACAATATGCCTAAATAAACTTTATTTTTTTGTTAAAATTTTCAATATGTTTTCACTTTTCTCAATAAAATACAAAAAAATGGGAATCTACTCTAATTGAATAAAATATGACGTATAAATATTATTTTAAATGTCGCTGGTATAAACCACATATATGTTCTAAAAGATAAATGTACTCTCAATAAACACTAAAATAACATCTGCACATTTTGACCAAGGAAAAAAGATACAAGCTTCCGGAAAGATGCATTGTGCATAATTTCTGCATTAAATTTCGTGCATTTTTAGGCATCTGTGCGAAAATTATAATACGCGCAAAACCAGTAATTTCAAAGGTAAATTCAAAAAAATTTAAGAATGATGGAGATTTTCTAAAAGTACGCCTGGGATTTCTGATCATACAAAAAACAAACTAATTCAAATTAATCAAAATGGATTGAATGTGCACTATGGTGTCACAAGCAATCTAGAAAAAATTGGCTATCAGAACTAATTTGGGACCTTAAAACATAATATAATCAAGGTAGGCAGGTAGGTACGTAATATTTAAAAACACATTTTGTTAAAAAACAAAGTTTGATCAACTTCATTAAATTATGATAAGCTCTAACTACCTGCCAAACTTGCAATAAACTAAAATGATAAAAAATATAAGAACTTAAAAACCAACAAAATAAAAACATATCTATACATCTAGATATTCATGATAATTCTGTACTATTTTTCCCTTTCATTATAACATCGTCTCTCTAAGAGGAAAAAGAATTCGGCCATTCTTTGTTGTTTGTAGATCTGACAGGAGAAAACACTTTATTTTCATACTATATATATAGTAGTTATTGAAAAATTGATTTGACAGCCATGATTATTGGTAGAAAAAAGCTTAATGCACAGTGTTTTGTGCTATTTCCATATGATTTTTTAAAAAATCATCATGTTCCTTAAAAGTCACAAGTAACAAGTGTTTTTTCACAAACTCTGATTTCAATAAAATAACGAAAACGGCAACAACTTGCAACACAGTTACGAGGAATGTTTAATACTTTGGTTACAATTGTTGTAGTAGTAGCATCAGCATGGTGGTGACGAGTAGTGTCATCTGTATTTAAGAAGAAGAGTCGTTCGAAAATCCAACTATGAAACCTTTCCAATAACTACAACAGGATCATATGGGTTGGCTGCGTGTGACTAAATGGTGCTATTATCTCTCAACTTCTTAGAGAGAGTCTTCTTCATGTTAGCATATACGTCCTTGAGAAATGCTTCCAGCACAACTACTTTTTGTGACGCCATGTTTGTTTTGATTTTAGAGCATGTACAATTTTGTGCATAACCAGAGGCGGTGCGACATCCCTGCAAGACATCCCTGCAAAACATGCGCTTGCATGGTAGTGCTCGCGGGAGGCTTTTGTCGCAAATGAAAATTATCGAGAGATGAACACAGCGCCTTAAAGAAAATTAACATTTGTAGATAGAGCTTTACAGTATCTTTTCTAAGCACCAAATAATTAATTTTACTGACTTGAAAACTTCGGGAATCATAATGTAACCGAGGAAGAATTGCGTTGAAAAACACACGAATTCAAGTCTTGGTTTTTAATTTCACTACCGTAACGATTTGCATACATATTGATTTTGCTGACTGGAATACTTCGGGAATCATAATCTAGCCGTACTATCAGTCGCGTTGAAAAGCACACGAATTCAAGTCTTGGTTTTTAATTTTCCTACCGTAACGATTTGCATACCAAGCAACATGCAAATTTTTTTGGAATTGACCTGGATGAGGTGGATTTGCATGATTCCCAGGCTCATCGGTGATTTTATGCACTAAAGGTCTAAAATAAAGACTGAAAAATTACCCTAGGATGGCGTTACCCTGAATTTCTCTATGGTAAGTCCTGATTTTAGATTTTAAGAGCGTAATTCTTGAAAATGCTTGTCAGGCCTATGCATGATCTCTTCCAAAGTACAACATGGAGAGAGTCACTCGTGAGCTTCGAGCTGCCATCCAGCAAGAAAATCATGAGGTTATTTTTGAAAAATCTGTTGAGTTGAGAAAATTTTTGAAAGTGAGGAGTGTTGATTTGTTGGCTTTGAGTAGAGAAGGTTCTGCCAATGTTTGTTTTTCTGTTTATGGGAACATTCCAAAGTCCATTTCCAGGGATGTCAAACCCATAAGGTATGTAACTTGTTTTTATTCTCTTGTCTGTGTATCACCCAGAAACAATTAATTATAACCACAACTTATTAGACTGGCAAGATAGTAATTAATTTTTTTTCTCTCTCTTCTGTAATACCCTTAACTTCTCCCCCTTCATTGTATCATAAGTAGGTGTAATCTGATACAAATCATGTAATGTAGCACGTATGTTTAAAAAAAATCAAATAATTTTGTTACGTGACAGATATAATCTGTAGTATATACATAATCTTTTACTCGGTTTTTGATTTTTGACATGTTATTCACAGTCGAGAACCAGACACTTCCCGTTCTATTCACATTTTTTAATGTAAGGGGTCATCCGCATAGTACGTACTCTTAGGTTCCAAATAAACGCCCCCCCCCCCCCCGCTTGTTAATTTTTCGAAAATTTTCCAACCCCCCCGGACCTTATTAGGACCCCCCCGTTTATTAATCTCTAAGAATATTTTCAGCTGTCAAAGAGAAGGTCCCTTTCTTTGCTCTAAATAGCCTGATTTTAGTCTATTTTTACCTTATTTTTGGGTTTCAGAAGTACAATTTTCAACCCCCCCCCCGGCAATTAGGTCCCCCCCGTTTATTAAAATCTAGAAAATTTTCCAACCCCCCCGTTTATTCGAACCCCCCCCGTTTATTTGGAACCTAAGAGTACACAAAAATTATACAAATTCAATACCCTCTCATGCCTTGCATGCAGTGAAAATTAGAGATGAAGTCATTCATTCATTAATGTTATATGCTTTTGCTAAAGCCCCTCTCCCCCTTCACTGTGTAGGTGCTATATGGATGGCCCCCAAGTGATGAAAGAAGCTGTTACATGGTAAATACAATAATATCTTAATTTTTTATCTTCAGCTCTCTTCCGAACGGCAATTGTTTGTACAGTTCTCTGTCGCTTCACATGGTTGGCAACAATTCGCTGTCTGATGCTTTGCGATGCCTTACGTGTGGGGAATTATTTTTGTTTTGTGAGTATTATTCCAATCATCCATTGCTCAAAGAACTCTTTTCTAAGCATTCCACAGTTTTCCATAGTTTTAATTCTTTACTAGGTGGTGCATGTGTTTCCGACTTCTCACAGGGCACTAATTTGAAAGGTTCCGCATTGATTAAAGCCGAGGCCAAGCATAACTCTTCCCCAAATGTTTTTCTTCCTTTTTATGCATTTGTGCTCTTTCAACTGTCACCAGGAGGAAAATAATAACATTTTATCCTGACCAGGGTCTACCAAGGTACAAAATTCTATTCAATAACACCACCATTATTCCTAGAGTAGATGACTCAAAGCTTAAACCATTTAAAATTTTGTTTTGTAATTTATCAGACCATTTGAACAGTGACTTTCAGCCAAATCATTTCGTCCCTTTGGTAAATCTGAAAGAATCCAAAAAAACAAAAACAAAAACAAAGAAAACTGGTTCTCTACCATCATGTAGTAAAAAGCAGCTCTCAAAACCCAAAAGAAAATTTGAAGCTGAAAGTCTCTCAGATCAACCACCATCCAAACAGCTCAAATTTGCCTCATCTGTTGTTACTGATATGCCTTCTCTTTCAAGTGTTTCATGTAACAATCCATTATTATCTTCAATTAAAAAGTCCACCTCTAAAGCCAAAGGTGACATGTTAAATAATCCAACTCTTTTTAATTATTTTACCTATAAAAAGTCCTTGCTAGAGTCTAAACCACCTAAACAATTTTCTGTTTCCGCATCACCGCGCCGTCCTCTTAACTCAGATGAGTCCAAACCCAGAGTAAACAACAATTTTTCAGAGAGTCCTTCAAATCCATATTCTTCATTCTTTGAAAAAAGGACACGAAATTTGAAAATGCCACCTGTCAGTAGAAAAGTGACACTGCCTCCCACCATTCTTGAAAATATCAGTAAAGAATCTAAATTTGACATTGGGACCTATTTTTCAAAAGCAAAATCATTATCAGAAACAGAAATATTTGATCTTATCACCAATGTCTTTTCCCCTGACCCTGATTTTAAATTCCCAAAGTCCACCAATGGACGAAAGTTTAGAGCCGATTGGCTCTCAGAGCATCAATGGTTAAAATATTCACCCAGTAGGGGAGGTGGTTTCTGTTTACCATGCTCTCTATTTTCTCATTGTATACCTTCAACAAGTAAAGGTGTAATGATATCAAAACCAATTCTTCCATCTGCCAATACAAAAGCAGCGCTGCGCGATCATGAAACTGCTTATCAGGGTATCCACTCTTTTTCTTTCAACGCCTTCCAACAAATTATTTCCAATTATGAAGGGAAATCTAAACCCATTGATTCTCTACTTGAAGCTGCCATAGCTCAACGCGATAACCATCTTAGACATGGGGGCTGGCATTAAGGGGTCATAGGGATAGTTCTGATGCTTATCCAGAAGCTGGTTGCTATTCAAAAGACCCTGGGCTCGGGAATTTTATTGATTTGTTAAACTATGGCATTCGGAGGGGTGATACTGTTTTGAAGGAGCATTATGAAAACCATCCAAAAAATGCTTCTTATATGTCTTATCCTATTCAAAATGAAATCATTGACTGTATTGGGGAAATCATTTTGGAGACAATTCTTAATAGGGTAAAGGAAGCAAAGTTCTTTTCTGTTCTTGCTGATGAAGCAATGGACGCTTCCAAAAAGGAACAGCTCTCTATTGTTCTGCGCTATATTCATGATAATAAAATTTATGAGGACTTTTCAGGATTTGTTCACCTCAAGGACGGTTTAACAGGCAAACACCTTGCTGATGCAATTCTTGGATTTATTGAAAAGCTAGGTCTGGATTATAAAGATATCAGAGGGCAGGGATATGATGGGGCAGGTGTTGTTGCGGGCTACAAAAGCGGGTGCTCTGCGCGAATTTTGAACAAAAACAAGAAGGCTCTTTACTGTCACTGTTTCTGCCATCGTCTGAATCTCTCTATCTATAGAGCATGTGAAATCAGAAATGTAAACAATATGCTCAAGACATTCAAAGAATGCTCATATTTTTTTAACTTGAGCGAAGGTCGTCAAAATGTTTTTGCAGAGTTTATTGACTTAATGTTTACAGGGAATACACACACACGTCTTAAAGATGTTTGCAGAACTAGGTGGCTTGAACGTATTCTGGGTTTGGACTTATTTGAGGAGCCTCAATATTGGCCTCACTTCCAATCACTACTTGTGAATGCGAGCGCTCTTTTTCAGCGATGAGGAGACTTAAAACCCATACTAGAACAACTATGGGCCAAGATAGATTCAGTAATCTTGCTCTCATGGAATTCCATCCTTCCATCATTCCAGATTCTCAGGCTATCATCAATAGGTTTTTAGGAAAGAAGAAACGCAGAATGTATAAAACCAACAATTAATTTTTACCATAGGTGCAGCTTTTCTACCTCTTGCTTTCCAGAAGTGTCTTGCTTTGGTTTCAACTGATGTACATAGATTTGAAAAACGAAAAAAAAATAAAACAAGTGATACTTTGATGGACCTACCTGGATTATGCATTTAACACGTTTATAATTGATATCTACGTGACGTGACCATTAAACAATCATTCAGAACACAAATAGTGACGATCTATTAAAATTAGTCGTTTGTTTCTTATAAAAAACGTTTAGAAACCAAAATTTCATGCTCTTGAAATGTTCTTTCATATTCAAGACTTCGTGAGCAAAAAAACATCTCCAAAAAATTGAGTAATTTGGCTAAAAACATTGATGTATGTTTATTAATAGTGATTCTTATTGATAAAGATGCTTTTTTTGAGCTGAAAAATTCATTTTTTACAAAAGTCTGCTGGAGCCATCTACTTTCATACAAAAAATCAGAAAAAAAACAATGGTCCAATATTTCACTAAGTCCAAAAAACCCTTTTATGGCCGTTTTTTAGCTGAAATATACCCCAAAATTTTTTTCCCTAAAAATCGGGCTCCGTCACATTTGAGGGTTTATAATTATGCATATTTATGCAAAAAATCGTAGAAAATGAAAGAGCCAATCAATCTAATACCTAAGTAATTGATAATGTGCTTATAAAAAAATATCGAATTTGGCCAGTTTTTCTATAAAAAGATAGCAAACAACCAAAATTTCCTGTCTAAACACTCGTGAGAAAAGAAAAACATCTATCTCATAAAAAAATTGAGTAATTTGACTAAGAACATTGATGTATGCTTATTAACTGTCGAACGTGCTAACCGCACTGGCTCAACTTCAGTATCTTTGAAATCATTCGTAGGCCTAATTGTAAACTTAATGGCTTAAGAAAAATTATAGCATTTTGGGTTTTAGCCTCGTTTAGGCTAAAAACTCGTCCCCAGGCCCCAAAAATGATAATTTTCTAAAATAAAAAAAAACACCCCCAGGGATTTTCCCAAGGATCAAGTGTGCAAAATTTCAGCCCAATCGGACCATTTTTGAAGTCTCCAGCCTGCCCCAAAGTTTTAGCCTCGTTTTGGCGAAAAACTCGTCCCCAGGCCCCAAAAATCAAAATTTTGAAAAAATGAAAAAAAAACCCCCAGGGATTTGCCCAAGGATCAAGTGCGCAAAATTTCAGCCAAATCGGACCATTTTTGAAGTCTCCAGCCTGCCCCAAAGTTTTAGCCTCGTTTTGGCGAAAACTCGTCCCCAGGCCCCAAAAATTAAAATTTTGAAAAAATGAAAAAAAACACCCCCAGGGATTTGCCCAAGGATCAAGTGTGCAAAATTTCAACCCAATCGGACCATTTTTGAAGTCTCCAGCCTGCCCCAAAGTTTTAGCCTCGTTTTGGCGAAAAACTCGTCCCCAGGCCCCAAAAATCAAAATTTTGAAAAAATGAAAAAAACACCCCCAGGGATTTGCCCAAGGATCAAGTGCGCAAAATTTCAGCCAAATCGGACCATTTTTGAAGTCTCCAGCCTGCCCCAAAGTTTTAGCCTCGTTTTGGCGAAAAACTCGTCCCCAGGCCCCAAAAATTAAAATTTTGAAAAAATGAAAAAAACACCCCCAGGGATTTGCCCAAGGATCAAGTGTGCAAAATTTCAACCCAATCGGACCATTTTTGAAGTCTCCAGCCTGCCCCAAAGTTTTGGTGACAGACACACAGACACACACACAGACATTCTCAGATTCTAGCTCAACTGAAGTTGAGAATAGTGATTCTTATAGATAAACATGCGTTTTTTGAGCCAACAAATTTTTTTTGCAAAAATCTGCTTAAGCCATCTTTTACCTATGATGGTACCCTACTTTTATGCAGAAAATTAGAAAAAATTAATGATCCAATTTTTCACAAAGTCCAAAAAACCTGTTTTTTAGCCGTTTTTTGGCCCAAATTTGCCCAAAAACATTTTTTTTCGAAAATCAGGTTCTGTCACATTCAAGGGTTTATAGTTATGCATGTTTGTGTAAAAAATCATAAAGAATGAAAGAGCCAATCTCGAGAAAAGCCAATACCTAAGTAATTGATAATGTGCTTATAAAAAAATATCGAATTTGGCCAGTTTTTCTATAAAAAAACGCCAAGCAACCCAAATTTTCCTGTCTAAACACATATTCTTCAAAAGTAAGCCCTCTTGAGCAGAAAAAACATCTATCTCATAAAAAAAATTGAGTAATTTGACTAAGAACATCGATGTATGCTTATTAATAGTGATTCTTATAGATAAACATGCGTTTTTTGAGCCAACAAAATTTTTTTGCAAAAATCTGCTTGAGCCATCTTATACCTATGATGGTACCCTACTTTCGTGCAAAAAATCAGAAAAAATTAATGATCCAATTTTTCACAAAGTCCAAAAAACCCGTTTTTTAGCCGTTTTTTGGCCCAAATTTGCCCCAAAAATTTTTTTTTCGAAAATCGGGCTCCGTCACATTTTGGGCATTGCCATTTTGCATCATTGTGCAAAAAATCAGAAAAAACTAATGAGCTAATCTCGAGAAAAGCTGGTAACTAACGGACGGACGGACAGACGGACAAAGGTTAATTTATAGGACCTCCACCGGGGTAGGTCCAAAAAATAAAAAAAACATGGTATTTTTATATTTGTTATATTTGTATTTTATGGCTTTGTTTTATATTTTAGAATGTCAACTTGATGTTTGATTGTAAAAGGGGTCTGTAGTTTTGTATATATAAAATGTATATAGATATATAATGTTTTCTGTATGCAAATAGTGAATGTTTGTTGTGCTTCTCTTTCTGTGATGTGTTGTATTGCTCTGTCCCACCTGGTCTTTCTATTTCTTTCTTTCTTCTCTCTTCTTGCTCAAGAATCTACAAAAGCAAAATTGAATTTCTAAACTCAACTTGATTTCAGTGCATCCCAATAAAAGGTAAATCCAAAAGACACATGGTAGGTTAAATGTTTCTCTTAAAACGACTAAGTGTAGGCTTTATTTTTGGAGAAATCTTTAAGCTACCATTTGGATTTTGTCTGGGAAATTTTTCGTGTCACACTAGGTTAATGTTTCTTCCGTCTTTTAACTTTATCGTCTGTCTATGTCCGGACTAAGTCCTAGGCATACTGATGAGCCCTGACTATTGGGCGAAACAGACCTTTCCCTTTATTTCTATTTATTTTCAGATTAAAAAATAAAGGAGTACCTAAGAAATATCAACGAATCAATCAACTAATCAATAAATGTTAATACATCCTTATCCATAAAGTGAAGTGGTGGAATAATCCTGGCAAATTCCGGAAAGATACCAACGACTGTAAGTTAATTTTCCTTTCTTTTTTACTATTTATTGCTTTCCTGATGCACAGAACAAGGCACTTGGAGTCTTAGAGGGGAATCACAATACAAAAAAGGAGGCTGTTTTAGGCGTTCTAGAGGGGTCAAAAATCGTTTTAGTATATATAGCAGTTTAGGTTTTGCATGGTACCTTTAAAATCCTAAATCCGCCCCTCACCAGTCTCTCCGAAAAATCGCGTACTGCAAAGCTTTGGCGGTCATATATTGACTACGCTAAGGTTGTCAAGAAATTCATAGTTGCTGAAAGGAGCTGCAATTGGTATCTACACGTCAAAGCAATCAATAAGATGCAGAACCTTTTTGCTGAGACAGGTCACCGCAACTATGCCAAATGCTCGAGAATATACGTCCAAGAAATGAACGAAGCGCTAGCCTTAAGTGATTGGCTGAGGAAACAATTCGAAGAAGGACGCTACGCCGTTAGACGATCGAACAGGTTTCGGTTTGATTTAGCCATCGAACAAACGTTTATGAGGTCAATCAAGTGTTCAGGTGGTTTGACTAGGGAACGCGGTTTTGGAGAAAATGTCCGCAATCTATGGACAATGAGGGCTGGTTTCAGCGCCACAGTCCACGAATCAATGGTCCAAATATCAAGCGTCAAATTGGGCTCAGCTGGTCAAATATTGACATGGGAATAAATCGCCGAAACAAAGACCAAGATTATTGCCAGAAGTTTTACGAATGGATCAAGGTCAGGAATCCATTCAACATAGTCGACAGCAACCTCTACTCGTTTTCAACCGGGTGCATTTCAGTCAAAGGCAAGGACATGGTGAATTGCGAGGAAGCCGAGACTATAGGAGAAAGCATTCAAAAGAAAATGGATGGCGTACGATTTTTATTGAAGGAAAGATTCTGAAAAAAGATCTTATCGTCAACCTAGATGCCTTGACAAATGATGCGGTGACTGTAAATCCGACACTGCTCTTCACAAGACTTGCTGTGATTGCAGAACGAGAGGAAAAGGTTGACCAGTACTTCGACTACGAATTAAATCACCAACCACTTTCGTTGTTCAAGAATGGTTTAATGCGGAAGCCCGAAAAATCTGCGCTCAAAAAACATGTACTAGCAGATAAAGACACCGTCACTATGAAACCGTCGAATGTGAAATACGTATGTGTATTGTAACGTATTGGATGGTGGAGCTCTATTTCACAGAGTCCCGTGGAGTAAAAGGAATGAAGTTCAAGAGCATTGCTGATGCGTACTTGTCTTACGTGAAGAGACATTACGGGTGTGCAAAGATCGTATTCGATGGGTGCAATGATCCAAATTCAATCAAAGGAAACGAGCACATAAGAAGATCGTCGAAAGGCTCATCTTGTGACATTCAGGTGATAGCAAAAAATGAAGTGCCTTACTCGAAGGAGCAGTTTCTCTCGAACAACCACAATAAAGGCCAATTGATCACTTTATTACAATATGTACTTCAAGCGAATGGCCACATCGTCAGAGTTTGCAAAGGTGATGCTGATGCAACAATTGTAAGAGAAGCATTAGTTACCGTTCTTGAAACAAACACAGTTGTGGTAGCTGATGATACTGACGTCGCAATCATGCCTCTCTATCATTGGAAAGACACAGATAATGACAAGTTCGACATTTATCTTTTGCAAGAAAGATTTTTCAAGATACTGGAGTATCAAACTTGCATCCAAGAAAATCGAAGATGTCAAAGAGCACTTACTGTTCATTCATGCATGGTCTAGATGTGCAACTCAACATCAATGATATTTGGGAAGGGGAAACCATGCTTCCTTAATCTCGTCCACAAGTCGAAGAAAATACAAGCTGCTTCCAGAAATATGACAGATGTTTTGGCAGATCAAGCAACCATTGGAAACATTGTTGTTGATGTCTTTGTCGAGTTGTATGGTGGAAAGATAGATTCTTCGTTAAGACAACTGCGGTAAGCTCTACTGTAAATTGATAATTCGAAACCTTTTCACTAATAACACTATACCAAAGACCCGTTGTTCAATTGATTGCACACTTTTACGTCCCAACTGATTTCAAAGAAGAACCTATAGCAATTTTACTTAAAACAGAATTTATTTTTCAGCTACAACAAATGTCAGGAGATGTTGGCGAATAGATTGATTGAGCCTGAGAAACTTCCACCATCTGAAAGGAGTGCATACCATTATGGGTTGAGAGTGCATATTCAAATAATGCAATGGCTGTTGCTTGACGAGGACGACGAGACATTTATTCTGACAGAGTGGGGATGGGTCCGAACAGATGATTACCTTCGCCCGATCCCGACTGACAAGGTTATAGCCCCACCTGAAATTCTTAAAGTCATCCGCTGTAAATGCAAGTCAACCTCAAAGAATCAATGTGGAACGAATCTTTGTTCGTGCAGGAAAAACGGTTTGAAGTGCATGTCTTTGTGTGGTGATTGTCATGGAGAGAATTGCATTAACAAAAAAGTAAGTATTAACTATACCCATCAAAGAGAAGACAAAGTAATATACCTTGCAGAAATTTACGAATAAAATTTCAGACTAGACAATCTACACGAGACAAATAAATAGTGAAGATATATATTATTCTTTCCTTTCGTTAACTTCTTCAGCTGGTGGATCAATATGATGAAGGTGAAACAGACGAAACCAATCCCCAACATATGATGATGAAAATGGAAATGTCTTCAAAGATATTTTTGAGTGAAAGAAGTTTTTAAATTCTAAAACGTTGTCTGAATTTATTGGACAATACCCTTCGATAATCTAATATTGAAAATAACCAAAATAAAGGACCAACCAAAATTTCTCTTAAAATTAGGACATGATGACGTCATAGCTTTAGGCTCAATTTACTGCTATTCGGTGCACTTACAGGGTCTTTTGTAAGCAAAAATGTTGTTCAGTTTTCTGCAAGCTTTCCAACGGTATATAATATGCCTATGTTTGAATAAGTTTGATTTCGGAAGTTTTTGACCTGATGACGTCATAGACCTGTAAGCCCAATTTACTCACATTCAGTACATTTTTAGAAAATTTCATAAGCAAAAAACTTGTTCAGAATTCGATAAGCTTTCCAACGGTATATAATAATCCTATGTTTGAACAACTTAAAATTTGGACAAATTTTATCGCAGCCATTATGGATTATGACGTCATAGCTCCTGACGCCAAGGTGCTGAAGGTGGGGGGTTTTAATGGGATGTTCCTATGACCTTTCCCTAACTCTGTGCAAAATTTCAGCTTTATATGTATTTTTTTCCGGTCATAACCTAATTCCCTTCTACTAAAGCTCTATCGTAGGATATTGGACCTGCAGCTTCACGTGAAAACATTGGATCATTTATCATTTATCATCATATCATATCAGTGACGTCATATAAAATGGGACTATTCCCATAACATGTGTATCTTCTCATGTCAAAGGAACCATTTGTTTTTGGAAATTCACTGACAGCATCTAACCCAATATCGTGCCGTATAGTAATTGATGATGGAACGAGCTGAAACAGATAAGTCATTCAACGTTATGAAGCTTTCTAGATAAGTACCTGTGCACACTTGTCCCATAAGTGAGCGTCGTAAAAAAGGGTTCCATTCAGGAGCTTTTTAAGTTTAAAAAAAACAGAACATTTTGTTTTTAGGCTGTAATCACAAAAATAATCAAAATAAAACGAAAAGTTTAGAGAGCCTGGACATCCAGGCTAAATGTTCATTCCAGCATAAGACAAAATCTTTAGTCTTACCTAGAATCTTCCCCTCAAAACGCTCGATACTTACTATCTTTGATATAACCCCTCACTGGTAATCCTATGTATCTATCAATTTGTTCTCCATGCTAAAACGGGGAAACGGTGAGACAGGTGGGAAAAACAGATATTCGAGAATAATCCATACCTTGAAGAGAACCGACAGCTGTTCAATACGCATATGTTCACTTCTCACCATCCGAGACGAGTGCGTCATTTTGCAGTAGAGCTCAATTGTCGATAGGTTCCATCTTGACTGTGCTTTCGAACTGAATAAGATACTTTGTCATCGATTCATGCATTAAACATGTTTCATATGTGTTGTTCTTTAAAAAACTGCACGGGGGTGTGCATTAAATGGTGAAAGGAATTTCTAATATAAAAATTATCGTTTCAACCCCCTGGCAGCTTTTCACCAATTGATTTGATCAACGCTGGTTAGCTAACAAAGGCATATTAGAAAACGTTTGAAATTGACAATACTTTAAACTTTTTATATTTTTTCCTTATTGTAGACGTTATACAGACATCTCCTCCTTTTTCTGGCGCCATGGATTTAAAGTTGAAACTGATTGGCAAAATAATTATTCAATTTTTCTTTTTTTCTTTTTAAAACAAAATTCACAATAAAGCACAACCTTCCCGGCAAGTTAGTACTCTAGAAACATTTTTAGGAATTTTCAAAACAAATTAAAACAAAAAATTTAATTTTCTTTAGTTAATTTTTTTGGAAAAAACGAAATGGAAAATTGAAGTTTTTTCGACTGTCCATGTTCGTTTAAAAAGGAAAATTAAACTGACGGATAGGTACACGCATTAACCCCCTTTTCTTAAGTTATCATGATGAGTGGATAAAGAAGTAAATACCTTGTAACCTGTTATCTATACAAACAGTCATTCATCAACTTCAACATGACTTTGTCTGATTTTTTAACTCTCCAAAAGTTAGGTAAATAGTTGGCTTCAACCTGAATATACTACGAAGTAATAAGCTACTTCAATACTAAGGTTTAGCCGGATTTAGCCCGTATTACAATCGTAATAGTTATACCGCTACTAAAAAACTAGGGTATTTTCAGGCTGTACCCGACTATTCCGGGAGCCAAATCCTATATCTCCTTAAATAAGCACTTTTGCTTAAACGATATCTTTTTGGAATCCTCAACTATCCTAGCTTAAGAAATGATCGGTCCCCAATGCTAACTCTTGGTCAATTTTTCATATTGGGTGTGAGTTTAGGGGGTACTTTTTATCCTTTGTAAGGATTTGTTAAGGAAAATATCTTTCCATGTATGATATTATTTGCTATATCTCATGAATGAATTGACCAAAAGTTTCAAGATAGATTGTTGATCATCATTGGCAAAAGATTTTTGCGAAAAATTATTTTTGGGGGTTTACCTGGGGGAAAATAGGGGAAATTTGGATATTTTCACTGAATTTTGACACTTTATAAGACTGGGACCTACCAAAAAACAACTTTTAATGACGCACAAACTTTGTGTTATAATATAATTTGATGCGATACACCAGAAAAAATTTTTCCCAACTGTATTTAGTTTCATTTTTGACGCTTCAGAGGGTGAAAATGCCCGTTTTATTGAATTTTTACATAATTTGGGCAATTTTCACTGCTTATCTCGCCTTAAACAAAAGTGGTCGAAAGGGGGACTAGGCAGGAAGGCACACAGTGTGATCTAAATTGTATTTACAGTTCTTGAAATGAAGACAATGACATGGCAAATATGTACAGGAATAAAAACTAAAATAAAATATCGCCTAAAATATCTTCGAAAATAGTTTTAACTTTATCTTTGTGTAACATATTCTGGTAAATTACAATTCTGACTTGAAACCATCACATTCAGAGTGCAACTGGACAAACCAGGGGTGAAATTGTCCGTTTGAGTGGATTTTTATCAATTTTTATTGATTTTTGACCCATAAAAAAAGTATTAAGGTGTACGAAATTTGATTTCTAACTACTGGAGACTTTCTGATAGATAATAGAGGAAAGCAATCTGTGGTTTTCATTATCTGGCATCAGGGATACAGGTGTCAAATCAGGGAGTAAATGCCAATTTCTAGTTCGCAGTTGCCTGAGTTTGGATGTTTTTCTTGAGAAGTTTCCTCAAAAACCTAATTTTTTTTGATAAAAACCAGCCCTTCAATTCAATTCAATTCAATACAATTCAATTCAAAACATATATTTACCCGAAGGAAGGAACACCAAGTTTAGAAACCTAATTACAAGTGGTGCAACCTAATAAAAGAATGAAAAGTTTTAAGTAAAATAAAATAAAATAAACCAGCTGCGCTGGAAAGTCAGCCCAAAAGGCTTAGAAGTACAAATAAGAGATCTAGCTTTGTTATAATCTGAAAAGCTTGAAAGAGCGTTTCTGTTTGCTTGAAACGTTCAGACGAAAAAGTAGTGATGCATAGTGGGATCCGTCCAAAGCAAAAGTCGGTGAAACAAATTAATACCATTGCTGTATTGAATTTGAATTTCACTCCTCAAAATGACAGTTGATGAATTAGCCAATGAAAGCTTGTTTTAGTTTCTCTTTTCAAACTGCCTCAGAAAAAAAGCGCGATTTTTTATCGTCCAGTCGTTTACTCATTTTTATTCAGTGAGTGAGTCCTGCGCTTGTTCAACTGTTAAAAATGTGAGTCCAAAATTGGACTCACAGCTCGAACCTGTCTAGTTTATATCGGAGATATCAGATTATAAAAAACACTCGACGGGTGTCTTGTCATGACAATAAAATAAAAGACCCCAAATAGAAGAATTTCTACAAGTAGTATACAACTTAACATTATTTAAAGAAAAGTTATTTCTTTAATACTCACTTTCTCTACAATTAGTACTCTTTCTTTGTTTACAATGCAAAAGTATCTTTTATTAACTATTGAATATGACGCAAAAAAGAATCTTTTTTCTTTTTTTCTTATTATTAATTATACGCGTCTTTTTATGTTATGTTGGACGGTGAAAAAGAATGGACTCGGTCCGTTCTCAAGGGAATGATATTTCTGTAGCCTTTCTATGTTATGTGTTTTTCTCGTCCTATTTTATCTTACTAAGAAAAAAATATTTTCGCGCGCTAAGTAATTCCGAAATCCTGTTTCCCGAAAATAAACCGAAATCGGAATTAAAATTTTAAGTCTTAACGACGACGACCAGCGGGAAAAAAAATCGTCGAACCGATTTGAAGAGTCGCCTGGGCTGACTAATAAAAGATATATAAAATATAATAAAATGACAGAGTAATAAAGTTTTAAAGTATTCCTATATATCCTAAATAAATCTTTTTGTATTTACATTTTTTTTTTCATAAAATATATACAATTAAAAATAATAAGAAGACTCTGGTATGAAATTACTGTTGCTGAGGGGATTCCTAAGGGCGTATTTGTTGAGGTAAAATTTTTGAATATGTGATAATAAATCTAGTGGTTCAATGATTTGTAGATTTTTGTCATCAAGATGCTCTTGTAAATTATTCCATTGGCGTGAAGCTAGCTGTGTGAGAGAGTGGAGGCCATTGACGTTCCTGACAAAGAGGAGGCTGATATGGTTGGCTCTAGTCCCAATGTTATGAGGAATTGTAGAAAAGGTAAAAGTAGAAAGACAGTCACAAGGAAGGTATCTGTTCAGGTAGCGGTATATGAACAAAATATTGAGTGTTTCAACGAGATCAAAAAATTTTAAGATTTTAAGTTCATTATACCGGGTGCGCCACAAAAAAGTTTCTCTCTTTACAACTAATTTTCTCAAAATCTAAAAGTTTTAAAAGAACCATTCCTATTTCATTGGAAAGAAGAAAGATAAACTTTTGATGGGTCATTTATTGAACTCGATTCTTTAGATCAAAAGTTATGCTCAATTGAATAAAAAAGTTACTTTCGCAAAGTGCTCAAAAACGTTAAAAATCGACCTATCAAATTAAACATAAGCATGATTTCGTGATATATCAGTATTTTCGTTACAGTCATTGAAAATGATAATTAGCTGTCTAAATCACCTTTTCTTATTTAACGGAAGGTTGAATTTCAATGAAACGAAGAAAATAATCTGGTAAATTCATAAAAATACATCAAATATGGGTTTCGAGGTAGATCCAGCCTTACATAGACTTTATCCAGTCTAGAACTAAAATTCTGAGGAAAATTTCGGTAAAACTAAATTAAATTGATTTTGATGAAGATTTTAAACCCTTTCGACCCTTCAGTTTCAAAATTTATGTGTTTTGTTACTGAAAAATGCTTTTAATCATGTAAAGGCTAATGCAATTGCCAAATTTAAAGTTAGAATTTGTAAAAAATTGCGAGAAATTTTGAAAAAGTGCACTGTAAGGGTATCATTTTTCATGGAAATTCACTACACTGTAAGGGTCCCATTTTAGAGGCCAAATTTTGGGCCGAACGTATGGTCGTTCTCAGATCGAGTGCCCCCCGGGCAAAGGCCTTTTGTATATCGATAAATACACCAGAAGCAAACCCACCGTCATCAAGGTGTTCTCTAATACGTTCTAAGATGTTCATGAGGGTATGTGTTGTTGAATGACCTTTACGAAAACCAAATTGTCTAGAGTAAATTTGATTGAACTGGTTTAAAAATTCCACGACCTGCGAATACATAATTTTTTTCATAGATCTTTTCTATGTTAGATAAGAGAGAAATTGGGCGATAGTTTGAGACATCGAGCGGGGAGCCTTTGTTTTTGAAGACTGGAATAACCTTCGAGATTTTTAGTACTTCAGGAAATACCCCTGTATGATAGGATCGATTGATTAGAATCGAGAGGGGTTTTTAGATCTTATCTTGAAGGATTTTGAGGATTTTTATGGGGATACTGTTTGGTCCAGATGACTTTGAGGAGGAAAAGAATCCAATTATTTTTGCGACTTCATCAGGTGATGTAGGTCTGAGAAAAATGGAGTTTTTATTTTTGTGTTTGAGGAAAGAGGAGAAGTGTTGATAAGAGGGGGGATCTTGTCCCTGATGTCATCAGCAATGGAAGTGAAAAAGTTGTTAAAATGGTTAGCAACTTTGTCAGGCTTCGATTGAATCTGACCATCATTTGATATGGAGATATTGGAATTAGTTTGAGTTTTGATGAGATAATGTCACGGATGGAATATCTTTGAAAAAAGCTTGTGTAGTAATTTTTCTTGCTTAATTTGGATAGATTGACTATTTGGTTTTGGTAGGTCCTGTAAAGGCTGTCAAAGTGATTTGCAGTTGCTTGATTTTTTTATTTGAGAGATTTCCTCTAAAAGAAGTCCCTCTTTGACATTGATTTAACTATGCCAGGCGTAATCCAAGGCTTAAGTTTAGATTCAGCCTCACTGTGGGAACGTGTCGATCTACAAGTACCTTCATTTTATCATTGAAAATATTGAAGCATGTGTTAGGATCCAAGTCAAACCTATCGAATAGGGAATCCCAATTGATTGAGGTGTAATCTTTGATAAAGTTATCTTTATCAAATTTAGACCAGTTTTGTTTAAAAAAAGGACCAGAATCCTTGATTTTGTTGTAGTTGAGTTCGGGGAAAAGACAAAACTGGGGTAAATGGTCAGAAATAGAATAGCAAAGGTTACCAGAGATAGTCATAGAAGTGGCAGGGCCTGAGAGAATGTTGTCAATAAGGGTTTTAGATTGATTTGTCACTCTTGTGGAAAGTAGAATTTGAGGAAGTGGAAAGTAGAATTTGAGGAAGTAAAAAGTTAGAGCCAAGAATATCAAGGAAAGAGTTTACTGGTTCTTCGTCACATTTCAAAAAGTTGATATTGAAGTCACCAAGGAGAAGAATTTTTTTTTCTTTTGAGAGTTTGTGGATGAGAGGCTTCAGAAAGTCTAAAAGAGTCTATCGACATGGATGGATACCAACAACTAGGTTAGTTTCGGCTGGTCTGGGAATTTCAACAAAGATAGATTCAAGATTCTTGGCTAGATAGCAGATGCTATCTAGATCCTTTCTTGGTATTGGAACGAGAGATTTAGAAATATATAAAGACACTCCACCAGCTGAGGATTCAGTTGGAGTAAAGAAATTTTTGTAATTTGTTAGCCGAAAATCTTGTTCCCTCTCTGTAGAGCGAGCGAGGTTCTCCTCGTCGATTGTGTTTCTAGATTCTGAGATACCTATAAAATTAAAGTCAATCTTAAGTTGATTTAAAAGTGTATGGAGCGCATCATAATGTTTAGACATGGAAGAAATGTTAAGATGGAAAGCAGAGAGACCTTCAGATTGAGGAGAGAGAAGTGAATTAAATTCTTCACAAGTTACATAAGAGCAGTTAGTGGGCGGGAGACAAGAAATGGAGACGAGAATGAGTCCGTTGACCCTGAAATTATATATTTCATGTCAAAATATATTTCATGTCAATGTAGGTTTAATGCTATATACAAGTGTGGCGGATATATTGGGGTCACTCTTATAGGAAAGTAAGGTACACGGTCGGCATATGACAGAGGCCCCGTAAGTACCAAGGCTAACAGGCGACTAAAACATGTGGGTACTCGGTCGGTATGCATGATACAGAGGCCCCGTAAGTACAAAGGCTAACAGATACGGTACTCGGTCGGCATGTGTAATACAGTGACCCCGTAAGTACAAAGGCTAACATAGGCCCTAGGAAGAGAATCTAGGAGTCACAATCATGTGACCAACCGCGACATAGGAGGGACCCGAGAAAATTGTGAAAGGGTGGGAAGGCGGGGAAAAAATCTTACGACCAAAGAGCAGGGTCAAAGAAGAAGAAGAAACCACGCGGGGTCTGGGTCGAATAAACACAGGAACGAGAGGACAAGGGAGAGTCGCGGGTGGTTTCTTGTCTACCGCCACTAACCATAATTTCACGCCTTGGCCCGAAACTGCGAGAATTAGATTGAAATTGTATTTCATCATAGTTTTCGTCGTCATCATTGGTTGTTAAATCTGAAACTGTGTTGTTGAGATCAGAAAGGATAGATTTAAGATTTTCATTGAGATTAGAGCCAGTATTATAGTAGGGGGCAAAGCCTGGAGTTTCGTGAAATCTTTTCTACGACCTAGCCATTTTTAGTCTATTCCAAAGAACTTTAAGACCAACTAACTGTCAACTCTACTGTGATTTGACGTCAAATCTTTGTCTTGATCTTACTGACGTTGGTATGTTTTTGAACTTTGAGCGGCTGTATTTCTTTGTGTGTTTTAGTCAGAGAGTTGTTGTAAGACATTTTTTTGCTCAGAATTTCATGCTCTTTCAGATGGTACCTACCAATAATTTTCATTTATTTTGACTTTTGAAAATAAGCTATTTCTCTACCCCATATTTTCCCTTGCAGTTTTGCCTATGGCGTCACTATTTTGGTCATAAAAAGTTTTCCCGGGCTTAATCCACGTCCTCCCTCCCAAAAATATCTTGCAATATACTGTTCTTTGGAATAGACTAGAAATGGCTAGGTCGTAGAAAAGATGTCACAGAATCCCAGGCTTGGCCCCCTACTATTATCAGGATTTTGAGGATTTTCATCAGGGGGTAGGGGGAGAGCATTATCGATACAGCATGGGCAGTACCAGTTGTCATTATTGTTTGGTTCACACAGAGTTAGGAATTCTTCACGACATAGGCCAGAGCACTTTTTATGATGGACCCAGAGATTGCAGACATCACATTGTATAGAATTGGAGTTGTCGTTTACAGGTTTGTGACAGACAGAGCAGTAATACATACAAGAGCCTTAGAGTCAAATGTAAAATAAGAGAAAAATAAAAATAAACAAGTATAAAGTATTCTTACGGTATTCTTACGTAAGATCAAGGGGCAGTCCAGTTTGAGTTTGTTACTTTTAGTGGACATTTTCAATATATTGTTGATAATAAGTTAGTCTTCTCCAGGAAAATCAGATGAATGTTCATGATGTAGAATTAACTCTCTAAAGTCTTCTTCAGTTTCAAATGTGTGAATACGACGATTTTCGTCAACAAAACAGACTTTCAAGTTCCCTTCAATATCATTAAAACCAAATTTGATGGACGAGATACAAGCAGCAGATTGTTGGCAGGTTTTGAGGGTTGCAGATCTGTTTGTTGTCAATGAAGGGCGCACTTTGATGCCTTTTTTAATGTCCTGTCGGTTACTGTAGATCCTAAGAAACGTTAAATTACCATTAAATCATTTCTTAGTCCTGTTAAGGGGGGCAGTCCCAAAAATTTCTAAGAGGTTTTAATAATAAATTTGTATGCCAAAAGATATATATCAATGAGACCTTTCAAAAAATATATATGTCTTTTAATTTGAACCTGTTGCCATGGTAACCGGGGTAAAACACCAATTTTGGTACTTTTATTGGCCTGTGCCGGCTTAAAAATATCAAGAACTGTAGAAGCCCCTGATTTCAAATTTGGAGAAGTGTTTCAACTAAGACAGAGAAATGGGGTAAACCACAACGATTTAAAAAATATATATCCAGTACCGGTCAGTGGCTTTTTCAAAATGGCGGAAATTTTTAGTAAACAAATGAAAAAAGACCCTAAAGATGATGTAATTTTATGAGTTTTTTTAGGTTTAGCCCACACCTTGTATTGAGATGAATAACCTGTGAAAAATTCAGATCAATTGGAAGAGCGGTTCATGAGATATTTGAGCCGGCACGTCAAAAAACAGTACTTAGTGAGGTCAGGTAGCACATAAAAACGTAAGAATACTTCAGATGGTGATTAAAGCATGAAATTTGGCACAGATGATCCTTAGAGGGTCTAAAACTTAATTTTAAACAGTAACACCAAATTTTGCCACCTGGCCACCTGTCAGATGACGTCATCAGGTGGCTGGGCAAAAAATTATTTTTTTGAAAATATTCAAGATCTGATGGTTCCAGCGGAAAGTGCATGAAATGCTGATAAAAATTGAGGTAGAAAACATGCCTTGAAAATCTTCCTATCAAAAGTTATGGAGGTTGAAAGTTTTTTGATGACGTCATCATAAGCCTTTCCAGGCAAAACTTAAAAACCTCGTAATTTTTGTACAAATTGACCAAATTTCATGTTTTATACATGAATTCATATCAAAATTCACTGCTCTTTCCGATTCCGATGTTCAAATTGAATTAAAAGCTTTAAATCCTACAGAATACTAAAACTTAGATTTGAGCTTTACAAGGCAAATCAACGCAGCGTTCTCCCTTCAGGAGCACAGTGTACAACCAACTAATTTTTTTGGATGTTTTAAGCCTTCCTATGTTGTTTAGACCCAAGCATCAGATAGAACTTCAAATTTTGACATGGATTCATATATAAACCACTAAATTTGGTCAACTAGTTCCGTTATTACGGGATTTTAGACCTCACTATACTGTGAAAAAATTGCGTTTAAATCTAAGAAAAGTTTGAAAATCTCTCATGGATCAAAACACTACCCTCAACATAATCTCAGCAAAAGCTGAAACATTATCAGACCCCAATTGCTCGACCGACAATACCAACAAATATGATACAAAACAACAAAACATTCAAATATACAAAGAAAAAGAAAATGGCAAGATGAAGACAAAGCCTAGAGTCAGGTGTGGTACCAAGAGTAAGCACTCTCTGGCGCCCGCGAGCCACCCGTCATCTTTACCAAAGAAGAAATAGTGTTGATCAGACACTATTTCGTACATAAAAAAAAACAGAGAAGAGGGATTAAAATAAAACAAATTCTAAACGAAAAAGTTTAAAATTTCTGACCATACAGTGAACTTTTGTACAGCAGAAAGAAAGAGAAAAAGTTGAAAGGTTGACCGAGGGCCCGGTTTGGAACCCCGTAACCGAGTGGCCGTACACATTGGAAACGAATTAGGAAATGATGATATATTTCTTTTTTCAGATCTATTTACATTTAAAAAATCCTAAGCGAAAAACAACCCTAAGAGGCTTTCGAGTTCGAAAGGATATATGGAGTGATAAGAGATACTAACTAGAGAGAAGAAAAAAACAACAAAAGATAAACAACAACAATATTTACACTTGGTTTGTGGATGATAATAAATGTGGTTGAATAAGACACTAGATGGGAACTTAGTTATCATTGAGTAATTTTGATTTGAGTTTTCGAGCGAACACAGAAAAGCTGGTGGATTTGAGATTAAGACATTGTTGGTTCCAGAGATGTGGACCGTAAAATCGTATTGGAGATGGCGAGTCACCAAATACCAGGTTAAAAGAATACCAAATACCAAGTTAAAGAGTCATTAGTAGGCTGACGGGTACCAAACCCATGAGATGGCTTACTAAAAATTGTGTTTAAATAGTCAGCTGATGATTTGTTTCTATGTTTAAATATGAGCTTACCACACTCTAATTTGTATAGGGAGTTAACTTTTAATGTATTGAATGTCCCAAGATTCGATTTATTAAAAATGTTATTGATTTTATTTGTTATATTACTTATTTCACAATTTAACTTACCTATTCCCTTGGTGCTCGGTGAGCCCCAGGAGGTTATGCAATATTGTAAATGTGGATTAATAAATGAATAATATAATGAAGTAATATAAGACGGTGAAACTAAATGATCTTAGTTTTGAAATGATTGATGTGAGCTTTCCAGTCCAATTTTTCATCGATAAATACACCTAAATACTTTGCAAAGCTAGTTCTCATTACCTGATTGTTTGTTATTGAGATAGTAAATTTTCCAACCTTTTTTTACCTGAAAAAATAAAAAAACAAGATTTTTTAATATTTAGGGATAGCTTGTTGTTGGTCAGCCACTCTTGGTTTACTAGTTGCTCAAGGATAACAGGGTCTTCGTGGCTAGGAAGAAGGGAGGTGTCGTCTGCAAAAAGTGTAAAGGAAAATTTTGAAGAGGATAGTGAGTGGTAAATCGTTAATGTAAATAAGGAAAAGGGTGGGTCCAAGCACTGATCCCTGGGGTACCCCGAATTTCATTTCTAATTCATCAGAAGCTTCATTACCAATACTAACAACCTGACTTCTGTTAGTGAGATAGCTTTCAAACCATTTGTTTAATGGCCCTCTAATTCCAATTGCATTGAGTTTTCTTACCAGGATCCTGTGGTCGACTGTGTCAAATGCTTTAGCTAGGTCTAATAATATTGTACAGCATGTTTTATTTTTCTTAACTTCTGAATGAATTTCGTCTGTCAACTTCAGAACAGCATCTGAAGTAGATTTACCTATCTGGAAACCAAATTGGTTCTCAGATAATAATTTTTTTATCCTTCTTTTTTGGAGCTTTTTTTGAGGATAGAATCTGTCATCCATGGTTTGTTTAAGCGTTTTTTTTTTTGGCTTTTGTGAAAGAGGTTTGACTGGGCAATGCATGTCAAAAAGAATCGATAGGGTGTTGTGGAAGAGATCGTACATTTTGGATGGATTATTCATCTTTTTAAGTTTATTTTCAATGTTGGTTCCAATGAGATCTTGACGAAATTCAGCAATGTTAAAGTTGTCAAAGTTTCGTTTGAATATTTTTTTGATTTTTGGTTTTGATTTTACCGAAGGTAGTATAAGAAAATTTGGTAAATGGTCAGAAACATGAGAGATGAGATTACCACTAACAAATTCACCTGATACATTATTGTGGTATATGTTATCAATAAGAGAGGAATTAAGTTCTTTGTTGAATCTTGTTGGATGGGTGATGTAAGGAAACAAATAATTTTGAAACATGAGATCGACAAAGTTGCTAGTTTCCCTGTGTTTGTTTGTTTTGAGCAGATCAATGTTAAAGTCACCCATTAAAATCATCTGTTTATTTTCTTTGTTAAGTTTTTTGAGAAGATTTTCAGAGTTTCAGTCAGACCTATGAAATCAAACTTGTGAGGAATTTTAGATAGGAGTGTGTTAAGCTCATCAAACTTTTTGTTATAGGAACGGATGTTGTTGTGGAAAAAAGATAAGTTATCATTTGGATTTAGCAATGAAGACATTTTAATGAATTGATTAATTTCATAGTAGTTAAAGTTAATTTCAATTTCATTCTCATGACTTGAGGGATCAGACACAGTGATTTTAGGTAAGGACATTTTTAGTTCAGAGATCTTTTTATTGAGTTTTATTTTATCTATACGTTTAAGGTTAAGTTCAGTTTCATTGCTTAGAATTTCTGGTAAGAGATGGTTATCATTTACACAGTTGAATGGAAATCTTAAGCAGTCGTTACATGACCAGATGGAACGGTTAATGTCATTTAAAGGGGTAGATTTAATACATTTTTTATGCAGAAAGTGTTTACCCATTTTACACTCAATTTTATCATTGTGTGTAATGGCTTTATTACAACAACTACAATTATAGATTAGGGTGTTTAGATTGAGTGATGAGTTGAATTGATCGCTATGTGCATTAGTAACGTGGCTAAAGGGGATCAAGTCAGAGGTGCAAACAGGGCAAAAGTAGGGATGATTATTGTTAGATAGTTGAGATAGTTGACGTTTTGTGATTTTAAAACATTTGGCGTGAACCCAGGTATTACAGAGTTCGCACAGTATACAGTCATCAAGACAGAGTTTTCTGCACTTATGGCAGATAACTAATTCAATGGTAGGGATGTTCATAGTTATAGATTGTTAAGATCTGTGATTGACTTGATATATATTATTTCAGATTGTTCATTTTTTCTCACCAAGGTTACACCATTTACTGTCCAAATGATGACTTTCTAAGACTTCTTGAAGGGGAGCCCACCAAATTGCCGGTCCCAAAAACCACTATGCCAAGGACGTACTGATAGACAAAGATACTCCGCTTTTTGCCACGGGATCATACCGCCTTAGAAGTAACAAGGAGACACCAGAAAACCGAATGATGGATGTCAGGTGGAGTTACTTCAAGTTATACAGGAAGTTGACAAATGAGGAAGTAAACGACAGTATCCCACCCTGCCCAAGATGTTTTGCTGAGTTTGTTTTGCACCACAGATAATGTAAATATTAAAAGGACTGTTGTTTTTTCTTTTAGAATATCTGGTGTTAGACATCTGCAAAGGTAGCCCAGAGTAATGTTACAATAGAGTTACAGGGCGTTACAGAGGGTTGGGTCACAAAATACATACTTAGTTGCTTGTGTTACAGGTGTTACATAGTGTTACAAGAAAATAAAGTTATTCACTGGTAACATTGACCCCCGGTAGATAGGGACAATAAAGGGACAACGTAACATTGTTGTAACATAGTCCTAAAGTATATACAAATGGGTAGGAAATACAAACTAATACTTTGTACGTTGACCTCTGCGCTTGATGATCCTCTCCATTCTTTGTGGCATTGACTCTTTAGTGCATTGGATGACATCCTTATTGTAGTTGAGAAGGGTACGCTTACACCGGGCGGAAAATTATTGAAAGTTTTCATGGGGTGATTCTTTGGTACAGGGCGTCGTCATGCAATGCTTCCTTCACTCCTTTGAATACGTTCTCTATTGGGTTGAGATCTGGTGATCTGGGGGGATCTTGAACACTTCTGCTCCAATTGACACTAAAGCTTCCCTTGATCGTTTGGAATTTTGGGTGGGACAGTTATCCTGCAAGAACATTTTTCCGTCCGTTAGAACTTCCGATAAACAATGCGTTCAGAGTGGTTTTCATGAAATCAGCATATTTGTTGCCATTTAGCCGGCCCTGATACTGGTCAGCACAAATCATTCCATTTTGGTTGGGAAATTACAGCAGACTTAAAGCGGAATAATAATAAATGTTCGTTTATTTTCCCTTATTGTTTACGTACATACAAAGTGACCGCCACTTGGCCTTGGTTAGTTGAGACACAATAATCAAATCCCCCTGAATACTTCTAATGTCTCAAACTGTAACATAAAACATTTGATCACAGACAGGAATTTCCCCCAACCTGAATTACTAAGTCCAAGGCCCAAACTTTTCAGACAATCAATCCCCCAATAAATATGTTGAGACCAACAACATTTTTACCTTAGAAATCCGTGCCCCATTGGCAATGTTAAACAAGAAATACCGGCTGTTAGAGTTCCCAACACTGCTTGTGGGGTTGGGGGACAGCGTCTCATCTATTTATTGGGGGATTGTAGATCGAACTGTCACCCTGGTTGGGAGAGATATATATGCCTGGCAAAAGGAATTTTGACTGCAAAATATCGACAAAGCTATCAACTACATGTGAAGCACCACAGTCTAAAAGGTTGGCGTTAGAGTCTCCAAGAAGAACAACACGCTTGTTCTCCCTATTTACTTTTTGAAAGAAGGGATTAAGATGGCTTTCCGTGAACACATCAGTGTTCATTGTTGGCTGTTTGTAAATTGTATCAATAATAACATTATCTTGTTTAAAAAAATTAACTCACAGAAGGTGGATTCTAGTTCTTTCTCTGAGTACAGTAATTTTGATAAGTCGTTTCGGGACTTATATTTCAAATCATTTGATATATAGAGCGCAGTACCTCCAGCGCTAGCTTTGGTATTGGTTAGTAAACGTGATGCATAACCCTTCTAAATTATGTGGTATGAAAGTATCTTTCAGTTTAGTTTCTGAAATTCCTAATACTTTGAACTTGTGGTTAAGTGTACTCAAAAGATTATTATATTCATCGAAATGCTTTGGTCGAGATGAATAAAATGTAAAGAAGATGTATTAGAGTAAGTAAAGTTAAAGTAGTCGCAATCAAGATAATTACAGTCAATAGCGTTGATGACATTATCATTGTTCGATTCAGAGATTTTTTTAATAATGTTGATATCAGGGAAGAGAGGATGAAAATAGTTAAACCTGAAATTCTCAGCAGTTAAATCGTAGCAGATACTAAACGGGAAGAGTGAACAGTTGCAAGAAAGACATGAGCCAACTGTTTAGGCATTAATTACAAGAGGTAGATTGCACATATTGTGAAAGTGATCTTGACAAAAGAAATGGGGAGGGCTTTCTTCATTTACTAACTTATTACAGATCGGACATACTAAATCCATCTGATGTACTTTAAATCACAGTGAAGGAGAACAAGCCAGTCGCGCAAGGAGAAAAAACATATGTTTCCGCTGACCAAGCGTTTTTTGCTCATAACAACAACAAACATGGTAGCCTAAAGCTGTTATATTATTTTCAGAACTTATGAGATTATTTTGTGGATGCATGTTTTACTGTTTGTATTGGGTAGTCTTTTTAAAATAATAACTTTGATCAGCTAACTTTTTCATATCATATAATTTTATTATTACAAACATCTCATTCCATGATTTTAAAATCTCACCATTTTCCTTGACATAGAGTATGGTTGGAAAAAAAATGTTAATGTTTTTTTCTTTTACACAAAATAGAAAAAAATGTCGACTGAAAAACTAAAAAGAACAAGAGAGGGAGTGTGATTGGATTTGATGGCTTGAATGGCGCTGCTACAAAGAAACGTATTTCATTTTGGGAAACTAAAAATCAACCACAAGGCAAGTGGCGGAAGATACCGGGTGCGCCACAAAAAAGTTTCTCTCTTTAAAGTTAATTTTCTTAAAGTCTGAAAATTTTAAAAGAACCAATTCTTTTTTATTGGAAAGAACAATGATAAACTTAAATTTTGATAGTTCATTTATTGAATTTGGTTTCTTAGATCAAAAGTTATGCTCAATTGAATAAAAAAGTTACTTTCAAAAAGTGGTCGAAAACGTTAAAAATCGAACTATCAAATTTTTATTTTAAAATTGGCAGTCGCGATAGCCTTTGTACGAATAAGAGCATTTCTTAGCAATTATACGCATAAATTTTGAAACTTAAGCCTAAAAAGGGTTTATAATCTTTATGAAAATCATTTGCATTTGTTTTTACCGATTTGGTTCTAGGCTGGAACAAGTCAATGTAAGGCTGGATTTATCTCGAAACTCATATTTCATGCATTTTGATGAATTCTGCCAGAATCTTTGGCATTGTCTGAAGAATTTTCTTCCGTAAGTTGAAATACAACTTTCCTTTGTAAAACAAAAGGTCACTTTGACAGCTAATCATAATTTTTAATGACTAAAACAACAATACTGATGTATCATGTGATCGTGCTTCCATTTAAATTGATAGGCTGATTTTTAACGTTTTCGAGCACTTTTTGAAAGTAATTTTTTTATTCAATCGAGCATAACTTTTGATCTAATAAACCAAATTTAAACTAGTCATAGCTTTCACTATCCTAAATGCCCCCACTGAAAGGTCATGTCATGCACTTATAAAGCTTTTAATACTTTAAAGATTGAAGCATAAAAACAATCAGGAATAATTAATTGATTTAATTATTGATTGATTGTTTGTTTGATTGATTGAGGCAATTGCTTGAAAAAATAATCATATTCCATTAACAAAATACTTGAAGAATTCATGCAGCTTGATAATTTGTTTAAATTTAAGGAAATGCTGGAAAAGCTTTTCAAAAACATAATTCAAATATTATGGTATCGTTATCTTACTGAATTTCAAATCTCCTTGTTTGTTTTTTTTTCTCCTAGTTTCTTTCTTACAACAATATATGTCATGATTATTCACAATAGACCTTTTCCGATAATGCCGCAGACATCTTAGATTTCATTGTAGGCAAAATATATAGCGGTGAATAAATCAACAAGGTAACCAATCAGAAATCGCTTGTTTTTTTCATTGGCTGCTATATTTCAACAATTCTCTATTGCTACTTTGCCTAATAAACAATAGTCAAGAGGATACTGTGTATTTTAAAATTTATGAAAAAGTTCTGCGCCATCTTAAATTGGGTGAAATAGAAACCAATCCTAGTTAAGGCCCGGGCTCCACTTGCCTACGCTGCGATTGCACTTCTCAAGCAAAATCTTCTATGTTGTTGGTCAAAACAAAAATAAAGGAATGCCATTGTGGTCCATTCAAACGTACAGTCGAGAAAAGTTGAAATGCGCCTAAATTGTTTTTCAAATGCATAGCATAGAACTTTTTCATGATGCAATCTTTTCTCCAAGCTGAAGGGATTGAAGCCATTAAGATATTCGCAGCACAGACAATGAAGAGACGTGCCTTCGGGTAGGCTGCACGCATCCCCTCTGATATGATTTGATATAGGGGATGCGTATCGTCTAAAATATTTCTGTCCCAACTTACCCCCGTCTTTTCTTTTTTCTTTTTTGATTATGCGTCATAGCAATACAAGGACTTCTTTTTTTCTTTGTTCAATGAATGAAAATTGATAATTATGAAAACAACAGCACAATGACTTCATTTTTTTCTTTCTTTGATTGGATGTGACAAAATTATGTAAATTTATGCAAATTTCGGTTACCCCAAATTTGAGGTAACTCTCGGACGAGAATTTCATGCACGATACGCATCCCCTATAACAAAATAAATTCTGGGGATGCGCGCAGCCTAGCCTTCGGGAAGCTAGACTTTTTGAGTTTACAGCTATATACTTTCACTTTATAATGTTTCTATATGACTGTCTGTGTGCCAAGTCTAACCACCGTTAAATGCCTTCAGGAAGGTCCCTCCTAACTTGGAAAGCCAGAATTGGGGCTATTTCACCAAACCACTGGAGCGTAAGTTATTACGTAGGCTATCACAACTGTATGAAAAAGTCAAAGTTTAATGTGTGCCTATAAAGTTAAACGAACGTAAACAAAATTTTTTTAAATAGATTTACCACACTGAACAAACAATGAAAACACTCTAAGTGAGGTAAATCTATTTTGAAGACCAAAAAAAAAAGTTTGTTTACATTGATTGACATTCAATTTTGGATTCATATGCGTACATTCTACTTTTTTGTACTTTGCTGGTATCTTGTTTTACCAAGTTAAGAAAGACCTTCCCGAGTTACGACCATATGATGGTCCTTAAAGCTCAAGAAGCTCTATGAACAATAAAGGTAGTTATTAAAATAACAGACAAAGATAAATTACAGTTTGAACAAAAATATCAAATGTACATTTGAAACTTGAGCAAATTTCTTTAAAGATTCCGGAAAAAAAATTGAAATCATTGCTGAAGTTAACTTCTGACTAAATTACAGTATTTAATATTCAGTTTCAAAGACAAGAAACAAAATTTGACATACAAAACACTTTTTCCAGTCAATGAATCAACTCATCATCATAACCAGTCTGCCATTTTGTTTGTTTTGATTTGCACAAGTAATATTGTAATTCGTGTTATGATGTAATCACTATACTTTTTCTATAATTTGCATTTATAACACACGCTTCAGCTTTTCAATGCTAAATCAAAACTAATAAAATATAATACGTAATATGTAATAATGGTAATAGCATATAACGTAATATGAAAATATGAATACTGCCGTCCCGAAAAAAAACCGAACATTTACGGAAGAGACTAACTACGGGGATGCTTGCGCGACAACAAACAACAAAATTTCGAGATTCCAGTCCAATATCTATGCGTGAAGCTATGAGTGCCTCCTCGTCGCTACGCTCCTGCGGGGGCAAAAATGACCCATCAAAATTTAACTTAATCTTTCTTCTGTACGATGGAAAAAGATTCGTTCTTTCAAAAATATTAGATCTCGGGAAAGTTCACTTTAAAGAGAGAAACTTTTTTGTGGCGCACCCGGTAGGACAAGTTAAAATTCAATATACCTACATTAAGCAAGTCTGGAGCCATTTGGACAAAGACTTCACCCGAACTCAAATATGCCCTTGGGGCATGAAAGATTTTATTAAAAAGATTCTCTCAAAGGAAAGAGTAACCAATTTGGAAGTTGTCCCACCTGATGTTTTTGCTGGTCTTGATTTGAAAGAGGGTGAATTTGATAGCAACGACATACATGTAACATGTAATGACTCAGGCAACATGGGGTATGGCACCTTCAAATATTTGTGTTGAAGAAAAACTACCTGCAATCCATGGTAACTGTCATTTAAGATTTTTTTGTTTTTGTAGTAGTATTTTCCTTTTTGTTTGGCTTATCAAGCATTTGTCTTTCAAACTTTTTTGATTTTCAAAATCTCACTATTTGAAGAAGAAAATAAAGAAAGCAGGGTAACACGATATACGATTAAATGATTACTTTTTTCATTGCTTTTCTTATCAGCTCGCTTCAACAACCAACTCCCTGAATCTATGACAGTTGAAGACCTACAAGAGAGTTGGGATAAGCTAGTGGCTATTGACCCCACGTTGGCCAAGGATGTAGATGTTTGTGGCATTGTTCTGCCAAACGACCCTCTCATAATCGTAGGTCCAAACAATAAGCGATTCATCCTGCGGCCGAATGATCACTCTACTAAACGTCCCAAATTTGAACCCTCTTGTTCAAAACGTCCATCGACATCTTCATCACTTGATCCTATCAAAGCAAAGAAAAATTGTATTGAAAAACTGCCTACTGGGAAAATTGGCACAACGCAATCGTTGACCAAAAGAGGTACGCAAGTGGTTAATGGAAAATCATCCATAGTTTCAGTTACCTCAAAAAGTGGAAAATGGAATACAATTCGTGATATCAGGAGCATGCTCGACCCAACTGTGTCAATTTTTGTGATACGTTTGAATTTTGATTAGATTATGTTAATCTATTGAGAATGAAATATTTTTTTTGGGCGATTTATGAAATTTTTGTCTATGGAAGGGTTAACAGTTTGTTTACATTTAGGTAATTTTGAATAAAAAACAAAAGTGCTAGCAGGGAATTTATGATTATTATGCTTGAGACAAACAAGATACGAGTTTTGATTTTTTATTGATTCAAGTTGTTGAAGGAAAAACATTCTTCTTTAAAATGGCAATAAATCTTTTTTGGATCGGTAGGTTTCGAGGTAGGGTCGGTCGGGTGACGGCAAACCAACAATTTTTTAAGTCCAGCCTGAACGGAGGGCTAAGCTAGGTTATATGTTGAAGACTTTGCTGGTTGCAAATGATAAAAACAGCTCTAAAAATTTAAAGCAAAACTTTAATTCATAACTCTAGAAAAGGGAGCTAATTTTTCCTTTGTTTTGGTTGTTTCGTTTTAAACTCTCTTTTGACTGGTCTATGAATTTGATTTTTCAGCCCGGGCAAACTACTACATGACCATAAACAAATTCAACAGGACAGCCGTGTAGCGCTGAATCTAGTTTGTGTATCCTATTCTATATGCAATCACCTGGCAGTGTGAATGTTGTACATTTGCAGCATTGCAATCCAAAAACATTTTTTCAGATGGAGTTATGGCTTTCTTTCTCTGAAATTTGAAATAGTTCATTTTAATGACAGGGGCAACATGGCAAAACAAACCAGATTGGAGCTTTTTTTTAATCCGAAAAAAGGATAGTGAATAAGTATGTTTGCAAAATTGACCATACATTCGGCAGAAAATTTGGCTTCCAAAATTGGACCCTAACAGTGGAAAAATAAACCAAAAATTTGATACCCTTTAAAGTGCAGAAATCCATAACTTAGTCGTATATCAATAATATGTTCTGTTTGCGTCATAAAACATCCACAAATCCAGTCGGTCGGTCGGTTGGTAGCAAATTTTGTTGGATTTTTTTAATTTAGACTACCCGATTTTAGGCTCTCGGAGGTACCTGCTCTGCTATGTCAGTGAATTTCAACTTGATAATTTCAATGAGAGTGGACGGAAAAAACCTTGATGGGTGCCTTAACTCCTTCCTTTCATCTAAGGCATTCTTTTGAGACATACAGATGGGAAATAAATTAAATACACAATTTGAAATTTGCCAATAACACAAAGTATTGCATCATTCAGTCCTAAAATACATCTATCCACATTTATTTGAGGAGTCCCTACATATGAAAATTATGTAACAATAATGTCATTTATAGTGTACTGCACATGCTAATAAATGTTATGTTATAGAAAAAAATATGTAGTTATTCAAAAGACCGTCGCCTGTTCGCGTTCTCCCAAACGACTATGCCAAGGAGGAGAATGTTGCAAAAATTTGAAATGCAAGAAGACAGGGGTGTTCCAAAAGCACCTGGAGGTATTTGAAAAGTTATTTATCACCTGCTGTCCATTTCTATCCTTATTCACTGTGTGAATTTTTTTATCTGTATTTTTTATCTATCTCTGCAGCCAGTCTAGGGCCAATCAAGGAGATAACCAAAGCTTTCAAAGGCTACAATTGAAAAAAATTACATAAAGTGCCGCACCTAAAATCATGAAAGTTAAATGCGTCGCTTATTTGAGGACATACCGTAATCATATGTATTCTTTATCTCCTCTCATTCAGTGTTGAGGCTTTCCTCCCTCTTGAGACGGTAAAGCTTGGCTCCAAAGGAGTCAACTAAGAATTCCGTAGGGAATTTCCCTTCTGTCCACTATTTCTCTCAGTTCGAACCACAAGTGATTTTGTGGGGTTCAGATGCTGGCTAATTCGATCTGGCCAGCCAGGGTGCGTATGCAGTGCTGACGAGTCCTAATAAGGACAAAATGCATATGCTGCTCTGGCACCCATATCTCCTGAGTGAATATAGTTGGACAGAAATTCTTAATTTCTTCACATATATATGTGAAGAAAGGAGTTGCTACATATTTATTCCGTAGTGAAAAAAATAAATAAAATGATAATGATTTAAAACAAAAGTAAAATGTTACAGCAAAGGTGGTGGAGGGATAAAAACAAACAAAAAAGCGGCTTTACTAATAATCCTAGGCTAGTATAAAATGAAAATAAAAATAGCAACAAAAAACACCAGATAATGTTATAAAAACATAAGTGATTTTTGACCCCCTGGACAACAGGTTTTACTCCCCGGATAACCACCTATTGACCCCCCGGACACCCAAATTTACCCCCGGACAGAGCACATTTACCCCCGAACAAGGGGAATTTTGATGATTTTTCACTACCCCCGGACAATATATCCTCCACCCCCCATCTAAATAAACCATTTGAAAGCACAAGACGTCAATGTTATGGTCAACGAAATGAAAGAAACTATCGACACCAGAATAACCACGCTTGAAAAGAAGATTTAAAGCATCATCGAAAAGAAAGAAGAGAAAAGACCACTAATGAGCTACGCTAAAATCACGGGTGCATGTCACTAGTCCGACACTTTCTAGTCCGACAGTAAAATAGTCCGAATCTATAAAATAAATATACAATTTGGAAGTCTTTTTTTCCGACGTCACTTTTGTCCGAAAAAGAAAGATTTTAGAGTGTCGAATGTTGAATGATGGTTTTTCACTGAGATCATATTTTAATAAAATTTAATTTTGGCGGCATTTTGAAGTAATTAGAAATAAAAGGACCAATTAGGGTTGTAAATCACTAAAGAAGGGTCGTAAAAACAGATAATCCAATTTCTTGACTCTTGAAAGGCTAATCCTAACAAGCTTCCCCCAAAATTTAAGAAAAGTCGGGTTTAGGGGCCTAACCTCAAAATCGGAACTTTGGATTCTTAAATAAAAGATGTGCCTCCTCTTCCGCGATTCATATTTCGTTTTTTATATGTTTTTTTTTTTGACTCGTTGTCGGACAAAATTGTTGTCGGAATACTGACGCATTCCTCAAATCCAACGTCGGACTTTTTTACTGTCGGACTAGAAAGTGTCGGACTACTGACGACCTCCCAAAATCACATCCAAACACATCGAGAAAAACATTGGTGATGCGATTCGAAAAGAAAAGCAGGAGGAGCAGCTGATTCGATCTACAGCACGCAACCTAATTTTTCATGGGATTTGATGAATCGACATATGAAACTGAAGAAGAAACAAAAACCGAGGACGAAGAATTTATCCATGACAAAATTATTGGTCAGCGGCTCCATCTGAGGAATATAAAGATTATCGAGACGCAACGGATCGGGAAATTTACGAAAGAAAGAGAAGATAAAGCGAGATACCCACCAATTAAAGTCACATTTACGAACGAAGAGGACAAGAACACAGTGTTGCAAGCAATAACAAAAGAAAAAGGCTTTCCTTACCGAGTGACAGAGGATTTGACCAAAAATGAAAGACAGATAATTAAAGAATGGTGTAAGGAAGCCGAAAAAATGAATGCTAAAATCAAGGAAGACAACACAAAATGGAAGGTCCGGGGGAGCCCGCGAAAAAACTCTCAAAAAGATCATTGTAAAAAGTACGAGCGGTTTATAGAGGCCGATGTGTCTTCACGGTGGCCTGCAGACCTGTAAAGCTTTATTATTATTATATCATATTATCTACGAACATTTTCTGGAAGAGCCCATTTCTCCTTTTAGATTTAAGCGTGGTGGTAACGTTGCTAGATTAGTTGACTACAAAGAGACAAAGAATATAATGATGTTAATTAGGTTATAGGATCATGATACGAGTAAGGTACCCTTTGTGAAGTTGATATTGAAAGGGCACTGGACTAATATACATAGTTTTTTATAGGTTTGCAAGAAGTAACATATGCGTTGATCCCATCATAAAACACGAATGCCCATAAAAAGGAGTTAAGGAAGGTGAACTGTTTGAAGAAACTCACAAAACGTTTGTCTCAAGAGCCAAAGATAACAATAATCGAACGGGAGCTGAACGATGATGACGAATCAACTAGTTCTAATTCTGAATCTGACAACTATTTTAGTGAATATGGTGGCTATATGTCGATTATTAGACATTCAAAGAAATTGACGGACAGAAAAGTGCGAGCACTCAAAATCCCAAAAGAAAATTTCTCATTTATATACCTATCATTCAACGATCTCAGTGCAGACTTCTTTAAATGGGTCTCACTCATTAAAACAGAAGATGGGGAATCAAAAATTATCAAAAAGATTTTCAAAAAAAGCTTAGTCATGTGATGGCGTCACGTCAAATTTCGAAAATTGGGCAAAAAACCCCCAAAAATCGTTAAAATGGGTGTTTTTTTGAAAATGGCATAGAAATTGACTGGAAAAAGATTTTTGAGTTCTGTTTTTTGATTTTACTCAACAAAATGTCGTAGAAACTGATTCTAGAATCCTGTTTACTAATTTTTCATTTTTTCAAAATGGCAGCACCGCTCCGGCTAAGTTTGTGGTTTTACGCAATATCTGATTTTTCAATAGCTCATTTCTCTTGATAGAATTGAGCTAAAAGGTTGAAATTTTGCACACAATTCCCTTTTGATATAAGGAAATGAAAAAATATAATAAGACCACCTTTAATTATCACTTAATATGAAAATTTGGGCCCAGCGGACCAAATTGATCAAAACGGCTTATCGGCCCCACTCTGCCAGACGCTATCTTGAAATTGAATAATAAAGGCGAAAAGCTTTATGGAATCCAAATCTGTATCTGAAAATAAGTCACTATGTTAATTTTCAGCTCATAACTCTTAGTAGTTCAGACTTTATGGCCATTTAAAATTTAATGCTTTTTGTCGGTTTTCGCAGTGCCACCTGAGGCCGCAGCCGCTATGACTGAAGTGCAATACATTTTTTACTAAAAATGCGTTTTTATTTCTTCTAATATAATTTTAGGAAAAGTCAAAAAAAATTGTTTGCAAACAGCAAACAGTTTTTGAGCAGTGGTAAAAAGTTTGGTAGGGTAACCCTACTCAGTCCGAGTAGGGTTAACCCTATTAATACTACACTTTTCGGGGCGGATCAGAACTAGGGGGGGACTTTTTTGTACCTGGGTCTAACTTTTGATCTAGTGGTAATATTTAAATAAAATTTGACACTTATGAACTTTGTAATAAAAGGTACAGTTTGAAATAAAGAAAGTTCGTCATTCATCATGCTTAAGTGAGCAAAAATAAAAAATTTTCATTGTTTTACCATGGAGGTAATAAAAATTATAGATTGAATTTCTACTATTCTGTAATAGCCTGAGTGGTCATAAAACTCTTTACAAATTTCTCTCAAATCGGCTTTCTTTGATTATCTATCATTGATAGCAAAATCAGTCTCAAAACATATATAAGAACTAAAGTAAATATGTTTCGTGAATTAAACCCCATAATTTTAGGGAAAATGCTTTCTCTTTTACGATTAATTTCTTTTAAAGCTGAAAGGTGTTTGTAATTTCGTCAGGGATATTTTCGAGGGAAATTCTTTTGCAAATTTTGCGATTTCAGGCCTGTTTTTGGAAAATATCTCTGTTACAAATATCTTTTTTATCTAAAAGAGCAGCTGCTTTCAAATTTTGATAGATGATTGTTCAAAGGTTGCCATTCGTAAATATCTAAAAAATTATAAAAATTTATCGAGGATTCCCCGAGTAGCGAACATTTAAAATTAGGATTTTGTGCTTATTTTAGCAAGGTTTTCTTATTTTTCATCAACAACACCGACAACATTCAATGAAAAAATTAAAAGTGTAACGTCTTTTTTTTCAATTTTTTTTCAACATGAACATTTCCATGAATGCAAGCAAAATTAATGGCTTTTTCCCAAAGTAACAAAGCAACAGTTTGCTATCGATGATTCGATACAATAGAATAGTAGGAGTGGAAACTCCATCTATAATTTTTATTACCTCCATGGTTTTACTAAAAAGACTATGGTAAAGTATATAAGCATTCAGAAAAAAAATTGGCTGAGTCAAAAATGCTTCTTTTATCTTAGTTATTCATACAAATCCGGTTTGAAGGACATATTTGACATAAAAATCTTAATTGTACTTCCCCCCTCAATTTAGGCACTTTCTTAAGAATACGTGACTCTCATCCAAAGTACACTATTCTTATGAAAAAAAGCGTGTATTACACTTGAAAATGAAAAACCTTTTCTGAACATTTACCTTTCAAGCCCACATACTTTTCAACATCGATGCCTGTAAAATGAAAAAAAAGGAACGTTATCTGAAAAATGTTCGAAAAAATTATTCAACAGCTGAAAAGGACCTTGGTGAAAATTAGTTTTCTTATCTTAAATATTCGAATATGAAAGTGGCAAAGTTACCTCCATGAAGAAGATTATCCATCGCATCATCTAAAAATCTCATGATTTTCATTTCTTTTGTTCTTAGGTTGGAACCTTCGGGTCCATTGAACTTTGTGCGCATGAGGTCAGCCGTATCAATCTCATCTAAGGTTGTGAAACAGGCTTTAAAAGATTTGGAGTTTTCGCGGATGATTCCAAGAAATCCGTTGATATCTAGCCCCAGGGCTAATTGATTCAGAGGTTGGAGCCTTGGTTCAATCTCTTCCTTGAAATACACACATCTGAAAATTATACAAATTGAAATAGAATTTATTAAAGCTTACTACTCTCAGGTAACTAATAGCCGTCCCCAAATAATTGATTTTTCGAAAATTTTCCAACCAGGATATTCTTATTCCAGCCCCCGCTAAGTTTATATGAAAACAACAAAACAATAAAGTTTATGAAACTAGAACAAAAACATGAAAATACCTCAAAAGTTTGAAAAAAGATGGTCTATTGGTCATGGTTTTCTGTTTGTTTTTCTCCCAAAAGGGACTGGATCTAGTAGCATGTATTTGCTACCCCTCAAGCAAAGCCAAAAATATGGGGGTTGCCAAAAGACACCGGACCACTAATCAGTGCCGTCCAATCTATCAAAAAGCAGCTATAAGTGGCCCCCGGGCTAGGTCTCTATCAGATCTTCTAGGTATCCCAAACAAACAAGTCATCCCATAATGCATAAGATAACTGTTCAATACAAAACGAGTCATGGATAAAATCACTTATACAAATTAAATTACCTCAGAAATTCGCTTCTTTGAGAGATTTTGAATTTGGAAATCAAAGATGTGAACCCAATTCTTTCCATTAACTTATCAAAATCATTGTCATTCAGTAGAATTTCTTGAATTTGCCGATCTGTTTGTGCATTAAGGGGGGGGGGGTTCAGGGGGTACCCGATTCCGCAATTCCACCAATTTTTTCTCCAATTTCCGTCAAACCGTCTTAAATTGAACCAAAATTCCGTCACCGAAAATTCCTTTGAAATTCAATATTTTTGTCGAAAATTCCGCAAATTTTGAATGTCTTTTACCAATTCCGCAAATTTTTTTGCTAAATTCCGTTTTTCCGCACTAAAATTGTCTAATTTTCCGTCTCCGTCAGAGTACCCAATTTCCGTAATTCCGTCTAAATTTTCGCCAAATTCCGCCACTCCGTTCGAAAAAGGGTCGATTCCGCTCCTCCGCCAACCATGAAACCCCCCCCCATTAAGCAGCTAAAATTTGAAATTAACATCTTTAAATTAGATCCATCAAACCAATGAGAAGCCTTTATTTTACAGTGTATAATATTCGTTTTAGTTATAGAAATTCCGGTTTCCCATTAGTGAATCTTCAATCTTAAAACATTGTCACCGTTAAAATTTTTTATTGTGAAGAAATAATAAAAGATAAAATTCAAATTGTATTCATGAATTTACTGATACAAATACAATATAATAATTTTTAAGTCAACTATTTGAGGGAGTAATAAAACTTATATAAGATATAAAGTTTTGTAATAGAAACGTGTCTTCTCTTCATTTTTCATCGTGATTTTTTTTCAGAATTTCCAGTATGACAATGTTCCACTGAGAAATACCTTTTTAATGATATCATAACGCATAACATCTCAATTCCTATTAAAAGTTAGTCATTTTTATATGGAAGTAAGATAAGCAAAGTTAAAAGATTAGAAACCTTTTGAATATCTGATCTTTCTGTAAAATAGTTTGGAAACTCTATGACATCAGGAAGCTTTTGATTGACGTGTAAGTAAAGCACCAGTCTTTCAAAATGGCTGGATTCATGCTTTAGTGGATTACTGATGAAACAATCAATCTCCCAGTATAGCAGAACGAACAATTTGTCAATTGCATTGTTGATTTGACTGGAAGCCCATCAGCAAATAACTCTGACTTCATTTGATTGATGGCTACTAAAATATAAATTAAAAATATTAAGTTTTAACTTTTTGAGGTTGATGATGTCATTAGTGGGCAGTTATAATTCAACCGTTTAAAATTGGATACAAATAAATTCTCAAGATTTCCCAAAAATCAGCTAGTACAGTGTCCCGAGTAGCTGCTTGACCTCCTGACGTGTCAGCATATACTGACATTCACCCTGTCCATCTTTGTTCGAAATGATAGCCAAAACAATTACCAAACAATAACCTGAAACCCTATTTGTTTTTAAATTATTTTGAAAAGCTTAGGTGGTGGTGGTTTTTAAAATATAAAAATTCTGTTATCGCAATGTTTGAGATTATACTACCAGGTAAAAATATTTATATTCTAATATAGATATGCTTACATGTAATAAACTCTCTGACAGGACCAGATCCAGTGCCAGGCTCACCCAAAAATGCGAAATGATTTTGTGCCAGTTATCCATGACTTAGATGCAAGGGCATCTTTGAAATCTTGCCAAGCATGTGGTCTTCTCACATTCAGTTTTTCATGAAGGTTGCTGGCAAAATTTATAATGACATACACATCACTACATCACTACACATCTTTCACGACTGTCTCCCTCCACCTCTTCATAAGGAAGCGTCACATCATTCTCATCTTCGCTAGGAATTTCAATAGCACCATAATCGACGAGGCCACAGTTTGATGCATGGACTTGGATATCATCTTTTGAGAAGTCATTTTTGCAAATGGGACATTCAACCAACTGCGGCTTGCTGTTCGAATATTTTAAGCATGATGGTTTGTCAGAATCAAATTTCGAGGTTGATGGTTTGTCTGAAACAAATTTGGATTTGATATCATCATCATTATTGCTTGATGAATCAGAATCGAAGGGTTTGTTCAGTTCATTTATCAGCTGCCTCAGAGGAACTGGATCAACATCATCCAGTCCTAGGTCAACCACACTTCTTATGTATAAAGGTCCTGTTTTGACAATGTACTTAATTGTCTCAAAATCAAAAGTATCCGCATCTGGGACTACCAGATCATCGTTCACGACTTTCATGTATTGAAAGTCCTCAAAAGTTTAAATGTAGAAGCAACAATGAGTGATTTTATCTGCTGATCTGTCATTGTGTCATTTATCCTGAAAATGTAATCATAATCAGTTTGGAACAGTTTGAAAGCGTATATTAAAAATTTTCTTTCTTACAGCGACGGGGGGGGGGGGGGTACTTCAGTTTTTGGACATAGAGGAGTACTAAAAGGGTTTTAAGAACTTCTAACATATCACCATCCCAATTTCGAGAGGTGATATTTTAGTAGAGGCCCCCAGTTGACCCTCAATTCACATATTCATGCACAAATTTTTGCCGATTCACGTATTCACGCGCAAAAAAAACATTCACATTCACGTATGCTAATTTTGCTTTTAAATCATTGGTTAAGAACTTTAAGTTTCATGCCGCCCATATGGAGGACAATTATGGAGCGCCTCTTCGAAGACGAGGACGTTCGTTGGAATTGTCGTCCCCGTTTTCATTTACATCTTCATCCGTATCTAAATGACTTTGGATGGATTCAAATTGGTCCCAGCCTAATTTATTGCCGATTTTATTGACGCTTTTATGAACTTCCACAAGCATAAACTGGAGATTTTTAGTATGGATTGACTCACATTTAGCTTTCTTCAAAAGTTCATCATAGTTAAGATTGATAGAATTTTGCTTAGCCTTGAGGGCCCTACAATGAGTTTCGTTAAGAAGGTTGTAAGCCAATTTACTACAAAACATCCAGATGAGAGGACAATATCTAAAAGCAGATGAAATAAAACTATTAAATAATAAATCTGCTTGCTCTTGGTTTAAATATGCTCTAATTCTAAAAATAGTTTTGGTCTTCTGTGCAGCCTTTTTGCAGATGTCCTGTACGTGATTATAAAAAGTGAGGCCACTGTCGATAGTTACTCAAAGCAGTTTCACGCTCTCGGAAGACTCTAATGTAATATTTCCAACATTGAAAACTATATTTGCATTCTTTGTGCCTGGAAACAACACCTGAAACTTCTCTGGATTTGCAACAAGGGAGTTGTGTCTAAACCAAGCTAGAATGATCTCTAGGTCTAGAATTAAAGCTTCGAGGGCCTCATCTAGAGACGAAGCACTTTTGTGCAGAGTATCGTCATCAGCGAAGTTACAGAGGTCGTCTTCATTAACAAAGAAAAACAAATCATTGATAAAAACATTGAAAAGAATAGGTCCTAAAATAGATCCCCGAGGCACACCAAATAGCAAAGGTAGCCAATTACTGAACGATGAACCAACTCTGACCCTATGCTTTCTGTTTTTTAAATAACTTTGCATTAAAGCTAGGCTTCTACAATCCAATCCATATGCATAAAGTTTTGCGATCAGAAGATCATGAGGCAAACAGTCAAAGGCTTTAGACAGATCCATCAGAATTGCTCCAATCTTTTTTGATTTGGACAGTGAATTCTGCCATTTTCGTAACATATTTAGTAAAGCACTCTGCGTGCTATACTGTTTACGAAAACCACAGAGTCCGTTAGAGAAAAATGATTCAAGAAGGTGTTGAGTTGATTTGAAATAAGTTTTTCAAAGATTTTAGCCAGAGATGGGAGGAGACTGACGGGCCTGTAATTATCCTTGTAATGTTTGCTGTTTTTCTTATGGACTGGAATTATATCAGCAAGCTTCAAGCTGTCAGGAAAGTTTTGAGATTGAAGAGAGTTATTGAAGCATGATGTCAAAGTTGGAGCACAAACAAATTTGGCTAACTTTATGATTTTAGTAGGAATGCTACCACTGACTGACTTGGATTCATTCAGATGATTTATGGCTTTAAGCATATCTGAATTTGTTACAGGTAAGAGCTCAAATTTATCAACATCACGCCTTTTTTCAAGAATTTTGATTATACTTGGATGATCAGCAAATTTATTTATGGCGGAATTGACACTATCAGAGCCTTCACCTGTAACATTGTTCAAACTTGGAACGTCCAATCTGTCAGTAACAGTATTGTAATGACCGTTGAAAGTTTCAGCAATATCCAAGTCATTAGATACAATACTTCCATTTTCAACGAGCTGAATTCTTTCCCCCGCAATATTGACCTTATTTGAGAACAAAGGTTTAAAGGTGTCCCAAAATCCCTTGGGAGATTGTTTTCGGTCATTTTTGAGGAAGAAAGATTTCTTAGCTTTCCTATTTTTATTAACAACAAAGTTTCTCTGACGATTATAACGAGCAACATCCTCAGGATTCTTTGTTTTATTAGCAGTGCGTTTAAGTTGGGAACGGAGCATAATAGCTTTCCTGAGATCCTTAGTTACATGTTGCTTATTATTAGCGCGGACAAACTTTGTTTTTTGAGGTGCATACTCATCTAATAATGTAACAAAAATCTTATCAAATACACTATAATTAACAATATTTCTATTTTTAAGTTGACAATATAACTCGTTAGGAAATAAAATTGAGTCAAAATCTTTATAATCTCTGTACTTCTTTTTCACAGGTGGTAATTTCTCAAATGTAGATTTCATCATAGTATGAATTAGCAAGTGATAATCACTAGAACCCGTTTCTAAAGCACCAGTGAATTGAAAAGAATGCTTCCTGTTCGTTAGAATCAAGTCAATACAAGTGCCATTTTTTGACTTGAAGCAGGTTTTTTGTTTGACCAAATTATAAAGGTTATGTGCATCCATGAAATTCTTAATTACTTGGTTATTGGGTTCTAAGTTAAAATCACCTACTACCATAAAATTGTCATAAGTTTGACTATAGAAATCTAATCCAGAAGACAAAGAAGAAAAAAATTGATCAAGCTTTTCCTTAGTTTTATAAATAGTAGGGTTCCTATAAATCATAAAAATGCACCACTTAGATTTCCTGAGATTGATTTCAAATGAGTTGAAACATTCGAAGTTTATGGTAAGGAGATGTCTTCATTTCTGACCACAGTTTGATTTAAAACCCACTTAGAGGAGTTGGTAGAAGAAGGAGAGAAAATCCAATTCGGGTAGCTTTGAAATTAGTTTCTAACTAAAAACTCTGTTGCTTCAAGGCGATGGATTGTATTGTGGCAAACACTTGTCAAATTTTCCACCTAGATGTAGATGCTATATTTACGAGCTGAAATGTGTTTTTTTTTTTTTCATAGGAAGGAAATTTGCTATCGACGTTATACGCCAGAAAATGTTGGATAAACACTCGAGATTCATCAGACCAAAATCAGACGAATTCTACGAAAACGCCGGTTTAGATGATATGAAATTGGAGTACGCACGCTTAAATATGAAGCTTGACGAAACGCACGATATACGGGAAATGGCTAACAAATTGAAAAAGCTACAACGGACAAGAAACTTGGCTTGCTGGCACGACACTTCTTGCATTTGTAATGCTTCTCATTTCCTAGTTTCGTTGAATTGCGTCTACGATGAAGCGATATTTTACAAGCGAAGAATATGCCGCGTTGACAGGTAGGTTCAATTGTTTTATTTTATTATTTGAATTGCGAGATTGTTTACCAATCTTTCGCAGATATTTTAGGTTGCTGATAAAAGAAAAGAAAAGATGCAATGAATTTGAAATTATCAGTTGTATTTTGTTTTTGTTCTCCCAATCTATTTTCGCTGATCGCCATCAATTAGGAAGACGAAACTCATTTTGAATTAACATGTAAAAAATTTCATGATCCGAATACCTTATCGGGGAAAACTTCGTCGGGAAAACTACCGTACGATTTTGTAAAAACAAGTCAATCACTTTGAAATTTTGAGCTTTTCTTTATTTGGAATAGCGTCAAAAAATAAAAGCTGATTCAACCCAAATTTTAACGACGAACAAGGCCAACATTACAGCAAACGACATCACTCTTCACTCTTACTTTAAAACAATACCTGATGTCTTTATATGCAAGACTTTTGTGACCAAATGGGCAATCTAGGACTTTTAGGCATATTTCTCGATTGATTTCACAGGGTGTATAACAAGTCGGTCGGCTACATATCTCTGAGCCAAACGGAATTTAAGAAGGAGTGGGAATTCGAACCGGAAACCCCTTATTTGTAGCGCTGACACCGTAGATCACTTGGCCATTCACAGGAAAAAATCATCAAATTACACGCGTGTGAAAACCAACATTACTGCACAGAAATTTTCTGTCGGCGTGTGATTTTTAAAATTTTCAGTTTGTGATTTTTTTTAGAGTTTTGAGGTCTTGGGATATACGTATTTCACATTTGGGAATTTCGGTTCGGATAAACACACGCGTGGTTTTTCCAAAATCACACGACGACTAAATCAAATTCATTTAACCTCAAAATGTAGAACACGCGTGTGTTTTCGAAAATAACGAATGTCTTTTCTCCAAGAAACAAGCAGATTAACACACGCGTGTTTTTTTCCAAAATCACACGACGACTAAGTCAAATTCATTTAACATTGAAATGAAGAACACGCGTGTGTTTTCGAAAATAACAAATGTCTTTTCTCCGAGTAACAAGCAGATTAACACACGCGTGTTTTTTTCCAAAATCACACGACGACTAAGTCAAATTCATTTAACATTGAAATGAAGAACACGCGTGTGTTTTCGGAATTAACGAATGTCTTTTCTCATGTTGACAAGAAAATTATAGTACGAGATCCTTCCGAAAAATATGCATGTAAAAAGTAAAAATTGAATTGTATAAAGACCACACGCGTGTGAAACACAGTTCTCCACGCTTAATAAATTTTGAGCTAGTTTCGGTTGGTTGGTTGTTGGCGGAAGGGGGATATTTACAACACTGTTAATTACACAATTCATGATATTTACGAGGTTATGTTTTATAACTACAGTATACGGCAGCACTCAAAATTCAAAATTAGTGGCAAAACCCTGGTCTTTTGGGTGCTTCCGTATAAACATTACATCATGAATATCACGAATACAATCTTTCTGAAAATTGAAAATGACTTTATTATATAACAATAGCACGATAATTGTAATTGTAATATAAGGTACCTTTGCTAACGACAAATAAGGATTTGAAATACGTTCCTTGGCATTCAGCGAAACATTTGTCAGACTTTGAATTTTATGTTTTGAATGATACCCAGCACGATGACTGTATGAAATTATATGATTTTAGAGCCGAAAAAGGCGTTATGGTAACTCAAGACTGTGTTACACAACATTAGGATCATGTGAGAGGCATTTCATCGGTAGGAAAGATATGCGTCGATGAACATTAGCTCCGCGTCATTGGCAATACACCGACAAGAGCTTAATCAAGGTCAACCGCTCTGTTATCCCAACCGAGGACAAGTGAAGTTAGAAACTTGCTTACATGACTTGTTGTGAAGGAATAGAACGGCTGACCCCAGCTTCACGTAACTTGTTTTTTGTCACGCACAGAACATTCGTTATTTTACTGTATCCCATGACCCTAATTTAACTGAACTCGGCTTTGTTGCTGACAATGAACTTGGATCTACAACTTGATCTTCAAGTTGAGAAATTTTTTGTTTTTTTTTTCTATTATATTTTGCAATATTGCTCTTGAAAGAAAGGATTAGCATGGGGCTTGGAATCAAGAGCTTTCGAAACGAAAGGATTGGCAAGATCCAAACCTTCATGCGCTTTACAACAAGAGCAATATCACACGCAAAAAAGTAAAACAATTGTTGAAATGTGTCGCCAAATTATTGAGAAAGGTAAATCGGAATCAATATTTATCAAAAAAGAGACGCGTAGTATGAAGATACTTTGAAATATACTATTAATATACTTTGAAAATTAAAAAGGTAAAAATTCAAATATTTAGAATAGAAACTTGTTTCATCTCCAATGTCTCTCTTCAACGAGAAATAAAGAAAATATATAAGCAACTTTAGGAGCTTTCATATAAGAAAGTAAAACAGTTAAACAAATTCACGTTTTTTATAAGGATAACTTCTATAAGAATACCAAGGTGTAAGAACTAGGTGTTAGAACAATTGGCCTATTGTTTAGAACAATAGAAAAATAAGAATTATGCTCACCCGTAGCCGAAAAACACTATTCTTATAAAAAAAGCACGAGCCTAGTTCCGCAAAATACGAATTTTATTTAAAATATCGAGCTAAGGCATTGCATCAAAATCAAAGTTAAAATTAGGTCTGTCAAAATCTCGACATAACAATGTGTCCTCGTTTAAGTAGACGATGACCTTTCTTTTGACACATTCAACTTCAACAACAGCAGTGGTCCCAGTGGGTCTTAGTGTAGGGATGTCATGTGGGTTGACATATTGTTGAAGACTGAACAACTCAACTCGAACAAATTTAAATGACCCATTATCGTTTTGAACGAATATAAATTCAACAATTTTTCCAATGTCACCAGATTGCAACAAAACATATGACCCAATTTTGAGGATCGAATGTTGTTGTTCTAAATAACACGCTCTGTAACTTTGAAAGAATTCCACGTCTCCTCGATCCAACGAAGCCATCTTTTCACGAACCCCTTCATCGGCTATTCGAACATTGGTCAGGGAAGTTGCACCAATGAAGACGCGTGTGATTTCATCTGTGAAGGGGAAATTCTTAGCAGCTTCAACGCTGGACACAACCTATAAAATCCAAAAAGCTTTCCGTTATTCGTTATTATAGGAAGATAAAACAAATGTGCTTACCAATAACAAAATCTTTAATGGTCTTCTCGTGCATGTGGGACTGGAAGTAAGTAATATGTCTATGTTTGCGTGCAGAAAAAGGGATTGGGCTCTTCCAGAAAAAATCCGTTCATGGGGGGGGGGTGGAGGATGAATTGTCCAGGGGTATTGAAAAAATACCAAAAAATTCCAATGTCCAGGAGGTAAATTCCAATGTCCAGGGGTAATTTTTTGTGTCCACGGGGTTGATTTGATGTTTGTCCAGGGGTATAACCCGTGTCCAGGGGGTTAAAAATCAAAATTCCCAGGGGTAATTCATGAAAAAAATAATATGGCCTCCGCCCCCCATAAACGGATTTTTTCTGGAAGAGCCCATTTTACAAATCTTAACTTACACCGTTGTCAACGTCTGTTTTGTATGTAGTACTGTCGATCTTCATCTCTGCAACTGCCAACACTTCTCTTCTATTTTCCAATTTGGCATACGTTGCTTCGATGTTCTTTGAATTTGTTGTAATCTCCTTGTACCTGAAATATGAATCATATGAAATTCATCTACCCTTTTTAAACTTCACTGGACAAAGTACTTTAAATCCAAGTTAAGATTTGGAATTTAAGCGGGTTAAGGGAGTTGTACTGCCTCAGAGACAAATCTTATCACATGCATAGTATTATCCGACAAAAAAAACCCGGCAAATTAGAACTTAGGTAAAAGAAAATGAACATTTGATGTTTCACTTTTCGTAGACGGACATAGAGTTTGGATACTATTCTAGTCGCGAGTTAGGGAGCTGCTAGTTTCGAGTTGGGGAGTTGCTAGTTTCGAGTTGGGGAGTTAAAAAATTACCGGCTACCGAAAAAGAATAACATACATCAAAAGTACGATTTTGAAAGTAAATGTAATATGAGAGTAATATATAACACATATAATACGTATAATACATATACCACCTGTAATATGCTTATTTGCCTTAAACACGCGCGCTGAGAGCATGGAAAGCTATTTTCTACTGTCAATTCATATCCATTTATATTTCCTGCATCACATTGAGTATAAATATAATTCTTGATTAAAGTGACTTTAGAACCATTTTATTATAATGTGATCAAAATTTTTATTAAAAAGTGTCAATTCCAATGATAAAATGACAAAAGAAAGTGACATTATTTTTCTAGCTCTATAAGCTATCTCTACGAATTTTTTGAGGCTAAGATGACTGTCAACTTATATCCTTTTATACAATAAGCATCACTTGCAGTAAGATCAATATTTTTTGGGGAATTTGTTTCACAATCATTGTATTTAAAGATTTTGTCAATATTTTTACAAGAACGTGTCATGTTGTCAGCATTATGACAAAAGTGACAATGACATAACAGTACTAAGTATTTTGGCTTTGCTAGCCAGCACCTTACCATTTTCAAGATCTTAAAGTCAATAATATTTTTAGTACTGGCTAATTTGAAATTTTTACTTTTGGGCTACATTAATTTAAATTAGAAAATTTTCGGTCGCCGTAAAGTTTTACGAACTCCCCAACTCGAAACTAGCAACTCCCCAACTCACCAACTAGAGCATTACCTAGACTCACAGACATCGCATGCATAGACGTACCTTTTCACCACTCTTTCATTGTTGAAACACCAAAGATTGTCACAATGACTAAACCTCTCCATGTCTTCAGTGATATGGATGGAGTTGTGGGCGGTTATAACGCACTCCTTCTCACCCACAATTTCCTCCAAAAGGACAAGACGCCGCCAACATATCTTCTTGAGGGTTTCCATCTCAGCTTCCTCTAACCCTGATCGGTGATGGAACAACAGTTCAACGATTCTCGCTGTCAGAAATGTCAAATGGTATTCATCATTGTTCAGTTGGTCTTTGAATAGCATTTCGGCAACTGGGAAGGCAAATTTTTGCCATTCCTCAGCTGTCCAAGAGTTGAACTTGGCAAGGTTTTTCGGATAGTGGCCATCAAGCATTTCTGTAAGTAAAGATAAAAAATGAATTAAGTTTTATAAGAATTTTAGGTCAAATCGGCCAAAACATAAGAGCACCCTAAGAATTCCTACAGAATGAGTTTATAAAAAATTATAATAATCTGTAACAATAGACAATTTTTTAATAAAGCTACCTGTATGTGTAAATAAAACGTAAAATGTACCAAAATGAAAAGTTCGTTAACCCAAAAACTGTCCCTAGACTAGAAGCAGGATAGTTAAGGTACCAAAAATGAAAGAAATGTTTGCACCCTTAAATACCTGATGTAAAAGGAAAATCCTTCAGCTTCTCTTCAAAGTAATCCAAATCAAAGTTTTCGTCGTTGAAATAGCGTTTGAAAAGTTTCCGAACCAGATTTAAGCATACGAGATGCATTACATCGTGGACCATATCTTTGTACACGTCGAAGCCGTAGAGAAAATCCAAGCTAGTTAAAACACTGAGTCCAGTTAAGCCAGTTTCTTTGGCACGACGAAGTTTGGCTGCTGGGTTTGGAAGTTCTTCTATTTCTTTCATCGTCTCGTAATCAGCATCGAAATTTCTTTTTGGCCAAGGGTTTGTAAAATGATGCCTGTTATCGGTGTAGTATTTAGTGCTACTACCATCAACCGAAACCCCTAAAACAAGTAAAACAAGAAATTATATCATGAAGAAAGCAATTTTTTGTCAGTCAGTAGCTGATGACCATGTTTACATAAAGTGTCTTTTACCATCAGTCTCCTCGACAGTGCAAATTTCTCTCAGGGCCAAGGAGCCTTATCGTCGTCCTTTTTCTTCTTTTTGGGTCTTTATTTTTCAATTTTTCACAATACAAGTTAATTCAAGCAATAGTTAAAAATGGGGTCGCAAGTAAAGAATTAATGCACATTTAAAGCAAATTTAAAGAAAGTTTCTAAATATGTTAATTGTTTACACTGTAAAAAAAAGAGTAGACTGTTTGGTAAGAATGGAGCCAGTATCCTAATTTTAGGCTAGTTTTTATTGGCACACTTTGGCACACTTGGTCTTTCCAGATATCAAACAATCCACTCGACCATAAAAATTCACATTATCGATATTTTGAAAATTACCTTTACATTCATCTACCCGACAACCATAAGTTCCTTTGTTGGAGAATTTTCCAATTTGGCATTGTGCGGGATAGTCACCAGTCCAACAAACGAGTATGCAACGAATAGTGAATCTACCAGCTTTGATTTCGCCGACGTCTATCGGGTAATCTACTTCCATACCTTTTAAAAGATAGAAACATTTTTTTAACAATGAAAGGAAACCCAGTACAAGAAAACACAGATGAAAATAATGATGACTAATTTAAAGGAAACAAATTTTGTGGATTTAGCAATAATCCACCAAATTTATAAATTTCGAAAAAAAATTCAGCGTACGGTTGAATTTAAATATTCCCCAATACGTGACAAAATAAATTTTCAAATTTAATATAGCATCATACTTTTAAGAAGATTCTTGACAAAATGCGTTTTCATTAACAATGGAGCCACAAAAACAGCAAATAGCTGACGAAACACAAAAAGGGAACCCAAAATTTTTGGAATATGGTGGGATGAAAAAGAGCACAATTTCAAATTTTAATGAGGAAAACAACTCAATAGGACATAACGGTTCATCAGCAAGGGCAAAAGCCACTGAAAAAAATAATACATATGTATTCGGAAGAGTTCAACGTAGAAATATGGTTCTGAGAGAAATAATTACCTTCAACAAACAGTTCCTCAAGTTCAGACACAAGCGGCTCTAAAAAAGGATCCAATGCTGTTGGTGTTCGGTTTGGAAGGTCCCGCTCTGGAACAAAAGTAGATGTATATACATGTTCATTACGGCAGCGATCGACTTTCTCCATAGTTGCAATGTTGAGCTCAATAGAACCTAAAAAGATAAAAATTTGAAAATACTGATAATTCATGAATCCCAACCTTCTGAAAAACTTCCAAAAAACGCCAAAGTTTCACAGATGGTTTCAGGCACTGGCGCCTTGACAACTCAGCCATTGGGCTCTTCAGAAAATATCTGTACAACGGGGTGGAGGATATATTGTCTGGGGGGGGTTGCGAAAAATCATCAAAATTCGCCTTGTCTGGGGGTAAGTTGGGTTATCTAGGGGGGACAACTGATGCTTTTTTAGCGGTGGGTAAAACCTAATGTCTGGGGGCCAAAAGTCACTTTGTCCGGAGGGTAAATCACTAAAAATTGTTATATCCTCCACCCCCATATTCAATTTTTTTCTGGAAAAGCCCATTGCTCCTTCAACTTGCTAACAAGATTACAAATATATATAAAGGTCCTTCTTGATTACCAAAATCTTCACTCATCAGATCTTATTACCAGGAATTGTAATTGATCTTTTAGGGAATGAAGATACATGAGAGATAAGTAAATCAAATAAGCTTTTAGAAAAAAATAAAGCTTTCATAGCTTCAGCCAGGCTTCTAGCCCCCCCCCCAACAAAGTAAAGCCCCCCCCCCAAAAAAAAATTGTCTTGTGCTAGGTCCCCTAACACTTCAGGTCTAAAGATAAACAAAAACATTCTTCTCCTGCCCCTGTAGAGAGAAGTCAATAAAAAATATACGCGAGTACAGTACTGATAACTGAAAACTAAATTTTATTTGTTTTAATATTTATGTTTACAAATCTTTTGCTTTTTATATTTGATTTAATAGTAAGATAAGAGATCTTTTGAATTTAGCTGAACAGCCCCCAGAGTCTCATTCGGATCATCTACGCTCCCCCCAACAATCTAGGTCCCCCCAAATATTTTGGTAATTTTAGCCCCCAGGCTCTTTAAAGGCCAAAATATTTCTTAGCCCCCACCCAAAAATGTAAGGGGGGCTGAACCTATATGGCTTTTCTGCCTACCTGTTGAACGTGATGCTCCTCTTCCAATTCTTGGAGTCCATCCATCCCAATGTCCGATTAAGCCAATATTTCTGGGGTCACCCGAAACAATTTTTGGTTGCACAACTTGTTTGGTGTTACAATGAAAGCACTGGATTTCCCTCATTTCATTGCTAGTAATCTGGAGGTCCATCAAATTAATGTAAATACCACAGTTACAACACTTCTGTGGAATAGGCCAGCTGCTATCTGGATCCCAAAACCATTGCAATTCTTTGAAGCGATAGCCATCCCACAACTCGTTCAAAGGATATGTTACACCTTGTTTTCCAAGCCACTTGTGTTTATTCTTCCAATGTCCAAGCATCTTTGTTGTTACGGTTTCTGATATAAACCAGCGTCTTATTTTATCCTTGATCGGCAGGTAATATCTATTAATTGTTGGTAGTATATCACAATCTGGACAGGACTGGTCGGCAGCAAGAACGTAATAATGGGCTGGATGGTCACTATTGAAGCAAATTTTATGGTGGAGGGGTTCAGCATATAAACCAGTTTGCTTCAAGATTGATGTTGCTGTTGTATAAGACTTTGGCCATTCATCTTCAACATCAGCAAACTTGTTCACTAGACCACCAACATAAACCAGCAATTTTTCAGTCATGTTGATAGATGCTTTCATTTGGGATGCAAGAGTCAAAGTCTGAAGTAGATTCTTCATAATCACGAAGTTTCTTTAAAAAATAATAGAAAAACAAAGTTTAAAGTTGAAGTTTATGAAAATCTCAAGGTGGGGGAAAAGTTTTCAGGCTTAAAGGTTTTGTTTTGATTGAAAGGTCTGATGATGCTGATGTAATAAAAACAAGTGCAACAAGATAAGAACAAGCTTAATGCTGAATGGACCTCCCTGATGATGAAAGTTAGATAACAATGCAAGGAGAAAAATGAAAAACAGTCAGAAAATATAGCGTTTAGCGAAAATGCATAACGCAATAAATTCATCATTGATTGTTGATGTGGGGAGAGGGAAGGGTTGTAGGAAAAAAACAAATAGAAAGTTCTATTTGCAAAAATCAGTTTTAATGACAATTGAATCATGCTTGATGGTGAGCATTGTATCAATGATGTTTTTGTGTAAAAACATAGAAATACAAGGAAAAATCTAATGAAAATCTGCAAAAACTGCGATTTCTGCCATTTTCAACCGGAAAAAAATTTTCTCAAAAATCGGGCTTTCGGCCCGGAAAAAAATGTTTTTCAAAAAACAGGCTCCATCACATTTTAGGTATTGTCATATTGCATCAGTGTGCAAAATTTTATAAAAAATAGATATAAAGAAATTCAAGAAATACTGTCTTTCCGGCAAAAATAGGTTGTTCCGGCGATTTTAAAATAGCTCCGGCTTCAAAAATCAATTTTATTGAAAATTGAAACATGCTTGATTGTGGGCATTGCTATTAATAATGTTTTTGAATGAAAAACAAATAAAAATTCTAGGGATAAAGACCAATGAAAATCCAGAAAAACTGCGATTTCCGGCATGTTTTCACCCAGAAAAATTATTTTCTCTCTCGACCATGTTTCCGGCATTGTTAATACGCACCCTCACAGAAAAAAGTAATGAGCAAATCACGAGAAAAGCTGGTAGCAAACGAACAAACAAATGGATGAACATGGGTTAATTTAAAGGACCCACCAGGGTACCCAGAGGTAGGTCCAAAAAGGTTTTGAAAAAATGAAAATTTATTGAGCAAAAAAACATTCCTCAAACAAAGGGACTTTTACTGATACTCTTTCCAATGTTTTTATGTTTATAATTTTTGTTACTAAGCAATCTTTTGTCTATCAGTGGTTCTAAACTTCATATTTTTCATATCTCTACAGCAGGATGTCCCGAAATTTTTTGGGGATAGCCAGACGGTGTCAATCGAATGAATCGAAAGCAAAATCAATCGAACACAATCGAGAAATTGCAATTCGATTGTCAAACGCAATCGAATCGCCATCGCATATTACCTAGGATTTGCCGTTCGATTGCTTGGATTAAGTTCGATCGTATTCGATTAAATTTCGATTACGTTCGATTGATCTGGATTGATTTAGATTTTATTCCTTTTTGTACGATACTTTAGCGCTTGGCCGGAGAGCTCCAACGGAGTGATCCAATTTAATTTAATCACAATCAAACTCATCCAACATTATTATGTAATTGACAATCAATCGAATGTAATTGACAATCAATCTAACCAATGAAACATACACGTTTTTTTAAGAAACTAGTTTTACCAAGCAGCCTCAATGTTTCTTAAGAAATCGGCCTTTTGAGCCTTTATCGTTTCTTACATGTTTCTAAACTTTTTGACATAATCAGCCTATTTTTCATGCAAAGAAAAAAAAACATTTGTTTTGATTTGAAGGTTCTTACAGTAAGAGAAACAAAGTAAAATTTGTTACTTTCTCATTCTCAGCCTCAGCATGTTTCTTAGTTTGGCATTCTGAGCCTCATGTTTCTTAAAAGTGTGTAGTCAACTATTAATCTAATATTACCCAGGAATTGGCAGTTCAATTGAGATTCAATTACGTTTGACAATCGAATCGCAATTATTCGATCGCGTTCAATTACTTTCGATTCGTTCAATTGCGATTTTTGTTCGAAGTTGTTCGATTGGAACCGTCTGGGGATAGTTTGCTATCCAAAATTTCCAGGACGGTTAGTAAAAAAATTTCTGGAATTAGCAACAGTAATCTGGACCTGGGTCAGTAAAAAAGTAAAAAAAAAGTCTTGTCCAGGCGGTGTCAATCAAACTGTTCGATTACCGAACTAATCAAACTTAATTGAACCTATTGAACGATAGCTGTTTGATTACTGAACCCAATCGAACCGGGAAAACTTTCGTAAAGTTCGATGACTGTTCGATTATACGATTATAGTTCGATTGAGTTCGATGAATATACCGTAGAGTCGTCTAATCTCGACATACGTCTTGCAATCTCGACATAGCTGTAGGCTGGTCTTCGAAATAAAAAATCAAACATAAACAAATACATACCAAAGTTATCAATCAATCACTAAAATGTACTCTCTCTCTATCACGTCACAGATTGTTAATATAATATGAGAAATGTGAAGTGTTATTATTTATATTTGAAAAGAAAACTTTAACGATGTAGTAATCGCTAAAAACTAATTAGCATACTTTCAACGAAGATGTCCAAATAACAACAACACAACATTTTGGACGCGAGGAATTTTTTAGTAGACATTTTTACCGTGAACCGAAAATAATAAAAAGAACCCGGTTTCCTTTTGAATTTAATGTGACCGCCATACTGGCAATCACGGCGTGCGGCCTGTTGGCGCCTAGAGCGTGTGTTTTTATATATAAGGAAGGGGAAACCAGGCTAAGCGCGCGAATTATTTTTATAAATCACGTGACTTGAAGCGTAATAAAGTTGTAAAATTTTAATGATGGACACGAAAAAGTTACGAGGAAGTTTGCATGCGTTTCGTGTGTTGTGTAAAACTGCCTATAATTTGGCTGTTTTTTTAATTGAAAGGATTGCAATGTTTACTGAACTTCTAGTTTGATGGATGAACTTGTTCGATAAGAATGATACCAAGAATTTCATTCAAGGTTTGTTTTGATTATTTTACAGATCCGGTGTCGAGATTGCAAGACGTATGTCGAGATTAAACGACTCTACGGTAATTGAGGTTCGATCAGTTCGATTGGTTCGATTAAATTGATTTATACCTTGTCGCCCAATTTTTTATTTATATTCCGAGGGTGTATTGCCGGCCGCCTAGGGGCCATTCTCGCGAACCATCCTTTATCTATCCCATCTAGACAAGCTGGTGCTTTTACAAGCTCGTTGGTCGTTTAATTTGTAAAAAAAAAAGATTTTAATCTTTATTACTTTCTTTAAAGAAAGAAGCATACGGTGCCTGAGTTTTGATTAAACAACCTTGTAATTTTCTGAAAGGTAAAGAAAAGTAGAATCAATCCGACACAACCATCGAACCACATCCAACTTAAATCGAACTCATCAAACATCAATCGAACTTCATCGAACAAAGAAAACCCATTGAACTAAATCCAACTTATCAAGAAATTTTTGTAAAGTTTGATAGCTGTTCGATCGGGTTCGTTAATCGAACAGCTATCGTTCGATTTTGTTCGATAACGAAAATCGGTTTGATAGGGTTCGGTTGACACCGCCTGTGTAAATTTAGTAAAAGAAATATGAAAAATATTCTTACTTGTTGTTATCATCATAAGCATTAATTGTTGGTTGTACAATCATTTCATCATCACCCTCTTCTATTAATAACGCATTGTTATCAGGATTATCACTGTTTTCTGCGTCTGCGTCACTTCCATTTTGTCCATCATTCATGCTGCTGCTATTTTCATCATCGCTTAAAACACTGTCACTGTCAACATCACTGCCAATATTAGAGTTGGTACTGTTTCCATCACTATCATCCACTTCAGACATATCATCATCCACACCAACAACAGCAGCTTCCACTGACGAGTTGTAGTATTCAGAAAATTGCTGACGATGCCTACATTCTGTGTAACCAGTAACAGGTGAGTATTCACAATTAACACACGGGCAGTGTTTGTGAGGCTTAATTGAAGACTTATTACAATAACATGGTACAACTTCATTTCTTCCCCATGTAAGTTTTGGTTTCGGCATGGTTATTTTTCTATTCTCCTAAAAGTTAATCAAAAGGGTATGTTATGGTGAATTTGCAAGTGAAGACTATCTGCTTTTAATGGGCAAAGATATTAAATTCAGATCCATTCAAGGAAAGATGGAGGGTAATCCAAGAGCAAGAACAAGTCCAGTGTCCATCATCAAATTCAAAGGTACACAGATGATAAATTCAGATCTAAGGAGGGTAGTCCAATAACAAGTCCAGTCCAGCAACTCAAAGGTACGACGTAAAACAAAAATGGAAACAATTATCTTTAAAACTTTTATACATGCTTCTATATGATTATACCTGGACAGCACAGCTTGGTAGCTGGATACTGGTTGAGATGATAGTTTTATTTTTGTTTTGTTGATGATCGACCGCGGAGCGGTGTATTCAGAGACGTTTTGTCGACCGCGGAGCGGTGTATTCAGAGACGTTTGTATGGTGAAAAATCTCGCATCTTTGCGCGCGGTAATCCGTTCTCTAAAGTCATGGAAAGCTGACGAAATCAACAATCTCGTTTCTCTATCTTTGAAGTCTCTGAATAACACTCGCTCGGAAAAAGTAATTATCTTCCTTAGATTTCTGTATTTGCAAAGTATTACGGAGATAAAACAGTTTTAAAGGAAAAAGTACAATATACTCCATAGTTTTTCGACGCGACTGTTACAACAGCATGAAAACAGTGTCCCCATGTGAATTTGTTCCTTTTCAAAAGAAGATCAAGAATTAAAGACAAGACTAGGGAACCAATTAGCACTTAAAAGTAATTATTTTTTAATTATATTTGTATAACTTTAGAAATACAGCTTAAATTTGGGAATACATGTAGCTTTTCATGTGTTTATTAATTTGGATTGCAGTGAATACAAAATCAAAACTTTAGCTCAAATATTTTGGGTATTCACTAAAGTTAAAGAGTATGGAACACAAAACCTAGCATGAAAGCTGAAAAAGAGTATGAAAACTCAAAACTAGCATGAAAGCTAATATGAAAGCTCGAAAACGTAGCATGAAAGCTAAAGAGACTATGAAAGCTCGAAAACTTAGCATGAAAGCTAAAGAGAGTATGGCCACTCAATCATCTAATGTGAACAGTTCAATTGAAAACCACCTGAAAAAGCAAAGTATTCCCAGATTTACAAATGTTGTAATTCGTGAGTTACATCTTCCTAATTCGGTACGTTCTACCCCAGGGACATACAGTTGTGCGATTGATTCGTTCATTGATCTTTTTTACCATAGTATATTTGGTCTCTTAGACAGAACTTACGTTAACAGTCCACTTTTGATCTCTCTTCTTGATGTGTGTGACAAATATACAGAATTAAAAACTCTTCACAAAGATCGCATCTATAAAGAATCAGAACTTAAGTATCTAGTGTCTAATGAAGTTCGCAATCCAATTTGGAGCCACATTATTGATCACTGTCCTAGTTTCAGAGCTCTCTCAAGAGCAAAGACTTTAGATAGTATTTATATTGAGCCAATGCCATATGAAAGATTGAAATCCTTAGCAAAAAGTAAAAGTTTGAAAAAGCGTTTGGATGAAGAAAGCAGATTACGTCAACTTGGTATGACAAAGTAATCAAATTAAAGTTTTTATTTACCAGCCGTCTCCTCTAAATAGTTTGTATATAGATTTGCAGTTTTTGTGATTCTTTCATTGTTTTTAAAAAAAGTAAAGGGGAAATGTGGATATTTTCCTGAAAATTTGTTTATTTATCATTTTAGTTTCTTTTAATAACAAAAATTATCCTGTATCTTTATTACAGTGGCAAAAGGTGACAGAAAGAGGAAGCAAACTGCTGCTGATGCTAAGATGGATGACTTTGATGCATTAGCTAGCACTCAAAGTAATAACACCACCAAAAGTTCAAGTTCTTCTCCCAACGCCAGTGAAAGTTTGAATAACAATGAGACACCGGTGACTCCTAAAAAGCAGGCTGTTGAAGGGATGGTCAATACACCATCACGTTTGTTTGGGTCTCCATCACTCTTGCCGTCCCCAAGATTTTCACCTTCCATTCCACCCAATGCCAGAGGTAAGAAAAAGTAAAATTCAAGAACATTTTTCTTTAATTTTTTCTCAAACATTTCAGAAATGCATTATTTAATTCTTACCAGCTTTTACTAAAATAGTAAACCCATTAAATACAGTGGGACTGGTTTAAGTAAATGGTTTATGTATAAAGTCATTGCCTGGTCATGAAAAGTTTTGCGTTAATGTTATTTCTTGTGCTTATGTCAAGCCTTCTCTTTCAACACAGGGTATTGCAAATTGATTGTTACTATTCTTCTTTAGACATCCTTGGATTTGTTGGCGTAGTTGCAACGATCAGCCAAAATCAAGCTCGTACCAGAAATTTCTTCACGGTGCATCTCAAAACTGGCAAAACTGATTTTTGCAAAATAATAATCAGCAACCATAAAGACATCAAATCAATAAGGCAAAAATTTCTTGACGCCTTTCATAACAAAACTGCCATCCGTGCCGGCAAATTAGTACCAGGGAAAGAGGTATATTTTTTTAACAGCTACTCTTCAATCTCGGACATTGATGACAATGAACTCAGCTTTGGTTTAAATGATGCTGATGCTGTTCATCTTTCTGATATCGATGAGAATGGAACGGTTCTTTCAGCGGTTGGAAAAATCAAATATTCAGGTCCCACTGAGATGAAAGAATATGATAAGTTCGGCAAAACCAAAACAAGTCTTATGCGCCCTTGCCTTTTCTCTGATGGCGTGAAAACTGTCAGTTTGTCCCTGTGGGGAGACTTTGTTCATCTGGTTAGAGAAAACACACTCATTCAATTGACTTCACTTTCCTCAAAAGTGATTAACGAGGAGATTTGTCTTGGTACCACTTACTCATCTTCAATTTGTTACCTGACAGCAGATTTGGACGTTGAATTCCCAGAACAGGTTCTCAGCGAAGTTGACTTGTCTACCAAGCTAATAACAACGCCTGTTATAGCTAGCGTTAAAGTGGACAACTATTGGTCATGTAAATCATGCCAAAAAAGGTTAGCACCATCCACACAAGGTATGACTTCCTGTTCTTCATGCAGTAAGGATTTCAAGATTAGTTACCTTAAATTGCATCGAAATCTATTTAAAGTTGTCGTATTCGTTGAATTTGATGCTCCGGAAATGACAGTGAAATTATCAAACAACATCCTTATCGATATGTTCGGTTCAGAAACTCTGAATAATATCGACACAGAAGATGGTATGAACGACCTCAAGCTCAAGTTGCTTAATTCTGATTTCAGTTATGAAGTTGATGTTAAAAAGAAAATAGTTATGGAAATTGTGAAAGCTGAAGAAAGTTAAGACTTCTTTTTTTCGCACAAACTTTTGAGAGGTTAAATCTCTTAAAAGAATCCTTAGACCATGATTTTATTATGCTTCTATTAAAAAACGTAGTAAAGACATATTTTCATCATTAAAGATTTATCAATGTACATTTTATCTTATAGTGTAGGTGGGTTGTCAGATTTCAATCTTCGTTTGAGTATAATGGGTAGAGCTAAGTTTTCATTGACATTGATTCTATGGGACCTATGACTCTTTGAGCCTCAAACTGTTCTTATTTGGTTCTTATTCTTTGGGGTATTTTGGGTCCTTTTTGCCTTATTTTTATTTTTTACCTCATCTTACCTCGTTTGGACCCTTATTTGATAAAAAATTAGACATCCCAGCCTTCAACTTGTTCTTATTTTTTGGGCATTTTAAGCCTCATTGTTTTTATAAAAAAGAGTATTAGCTTTTTTATTTTCCCATTTTGTTAATAATAAAAGAGGCGTAGAAAACAGATTTTTACCAAAAAAGATTTTTTTGTTAAGATTATTTAAAAAAGAGACGTAGAAACAGATTTTTATGAAAAAAGATTTATCATTTTTCCCATTTTGTTAAGATTATTTAAAAAAGAGACGTAGAAACAGATTTTTTATCAAAAAAAGGTTTATCATTTTTACCACTTGTTAATAATTTTAGAAAAGGTTTGTAGTTTTTATTTAGTTTAGTTTTTTATAAGCAGGTCATTTATGATATAACATTTGTATCAAAATGATTCCTTTTTTTTACAATAAATGGATTTGCTTTAGCCATTTAGAAGTTTTATTGTTTACGTATTTTAGCAATATTCCATCAGGGGGGGGTCAGTGTACCAGAAAGCGGCATGTATCCTAGGGTGGGTGGGTGTTTGAGAAAAAAATTTGTCATGTACTACCTGTGTACTATAATTGGGGTGTTGGGTCCAAAATCGATTTTGATTTTTACTACCTGTGTACTATAATTTGGGTGTTGGGTCCAAAATCGATTTTGATTTTTACTACCTGTGTACCAAAATAGGGGTGTTGGGTCCAAAATCGATTCTGATTTTTACTACCTATGAAATCAGGTGAAAGAATAAGAGTACAAATAATTTCTTTACCCTCAAATTTGGTCAATTCTTAAGAATATTTTCCCTATCAGCCAAAAAAACAGTTATTCCAGGTTATTCTTAGATACAAAAAAGAGTGTCAAATGGAACTTTGGGATACGAAATAAATTTTGTTGAAAAAAAATGTTCATTGCATCCATAATGGTTCTTTACTTTGTTGTAATATATATAGGTAAATAAATTTAACAAAAGATGTCTATTAAAAGTAAAGCAGCCTAGATATTTTAAAAGCTAAAAACCTAAGCAAACACTTGATTTCTTTGATACCCTGAAGAAAAGGTGTCTAGATTTAATATCTTATCAACTCTCACAGACTCTTTATCAAGTTGTGGCTTACAAGTAAAACCTTCCTGTTTTGCCTGTGGGATTTCTTCTCAATGACGAAAACCTGAGAAAACTTATAATGAAGTATACATGTATTGTAACTGATTGGAAAAATAATAATCAAAAACCGTAAAATAAATTACAAAATGATCAACTTGATTTTAGTGCATGCAAAACTTTGCCCTCACAGACTAAAATTAGAGGAGATTAGGGAACTTTCAAATAGTCTTAAGAAGAAGAAGCTTGTCTCATTTTTCTAGGTTTCTTCAATCAAATCATAAAAAATATAAACAAATTCAATCAAACTCAATGTACTGCAAGTTTTTTTAAAACAGTGAATTTAGATAAAAATAGAAATAAAAACAAATCTCAACTTATAGCTCAACAAAGTTTCTTAGAACAATTTAACACTTGCGCTTTTTCAAAATATCTTTCTCTTTATCTGAGATAACTTCAATCTGGTCAATATCCTCATTAGGATGGTTTTCTGTCATGTGGAGTTTTAAGTTGTACAACCAAGTGTATATGTTGCATGAGGGGCAAGTGATGATACGATTTGTACATGGAGTTGTTTTGGTAGACTTATTGCCAACTCTTTTATACTTGTAAAAGTAAAGACAATTAGATTGAGGACTGTAATATACATTTTTACCACTCTTTGAAGATGATACCAAGGAAGGCTTGCACCCTTCTTTCCCACAAAACCCACATAATGTTTGTGTTATTGTTATTTCCTTATTAATGATATGTTTGCCGATATGAATTCTCATTTCTTTATGCTCTACCATTTTTGTGCAAATTTTGCACTTAACTTTCTTTGATGTGGCGTTGACTTCAACAGAAGCAGAAGATGATGGAGCGTTTTCTGGTTGGTTTGAGCTTAAAGTCAAATGGACACTAATGTCTTGGATTAGTTGTTTATCAAAATTGTAAATGGAGCAGCCTTGGGGGGATTCAATGAGATCTCTGGTTTGATGGTCATGCAATTTTTCCCTTTAACCAATAATGGATCTGAAACACACTTTCCGGTAGAATAAAGTCTTCCATCAACCTCTGTAATCTCTAATTCTCTAACCTGTACTTGAACAGAAATGTTATCCAGGTCCTTAGACGGAATCAAAGTTTTAGCATGATCTCCATCTTTGATACCAACGACAACAGAAATTTTCATTTGCTTTTCCACCTCGGCAATGATAGGATCCCCTACAGATATTGTGTCATTCAGACTAACCTTTTCCTGAGAATCACTGGCAAACTTGCTCAATCCTCTCACCTTTCTCAATCGATCTGCAGATAGGGGCTTTTCTTTTGAAATTTGTTTAAGGACTGTTGCTTTATAGACATTCTTTCCACCAACTTCAAAATATGACAAAACATTTCTGTCACTGTCAATGACATCAACAAGCTCTACTCCGTCTACTTCTTCATTCTCTTGAACTACCTCGCAATCTGATGTTGATACTTCTTCTTCTTCCATCACTGACCAGTCTACCTCCCTTTCACTGACACCAATAACTCTAAAGAAAGGGCGCTTTAGAGTGACACCTTCAAGACTAAGATCAACAGGATTGAATTCAAATTCAGCTTTGACTGCTAAAGCTTGTCCTTGTAGAAGTCCAAACTTCCATGATGTTGTCAGATTGACACTAGAAACGACAAGATTGCCAGACCAGTCTTTGCAACTTGAGTGGTCCAATACAAGCCGGCGAGACAATCGACCTTTATGAACCCATTTGGGATGATTTGATAAAATCTCGTCGCATAACGATGTAGAGTTGGTTTGGGATCTTAAATGCATCTTCCCTATTCAGAGCGAGAAGGGAGGAAGCTCCTGTTGCAATGAATTGGACCTGAAGTAAAACAAAGCAAAACAAGAAGATATTAATTTCCTTAGTAAGTATAGGGATGTTAGAAAATTTGTTACAAGAGCAGATTATATTAATAATGCCAAAGTGACTATCCTTTTTTAATGGATAATTAATTTTTACTAAAAATCTGCTCTCATACCTGCTCATACACAAATTTTGGACGTCCCTACCCTGCCTTCTTGAAAGAAACAACTATATGAAAATCATTAATGAGGTCCGCGTTTCAAAATGAAAAATGCAAATATCAAAATCAAACAAGGAAAGAATAATCATGCTTTTGAAAATTTGATACCCCCTACTGAGAAAATGGATGATACGACTCCACTATTATCCCAAACCTGATCTGTGAGTGAATGCTCTGCATATGAATACAAACAAATGATAGCTTCATAAACTGCGGCAACCAAGACAAGAACATTTTTGATCAAAGTCAATTTGAAAGGTATCTGCTCCCTTTTGGCTTCGTCTTTGATTACTTCAATGAAGCTAAGTAGACAATCTGAAGCTAAAGGCACATTCTGTTTATCCCTTGGATAAACAAGTGATTCCACTTCATGTGTACGAATATCTGCAAGCTTCATTATGTCTCCCACGTCCTGTTTAGTTACTTGAATATTAGCAACTTCTAGCTTGCCACTTATTAATGAAGTCCAGCATCTTTTGGACAAATGCTTGGCATCGTAGTTAACTGTTTCGAGGTTGTTACCAACATTTGTGTCAATCAATGGAAGGGCAAGGATTTTCTTCCCAAGATCTGAGTTAGAATCCAGTTCATTTTGAGTGATAGCGTGCATGGCCTGTCTTCGAGTTGAATCACCGTCAGTGTTAAAATTCAAAGGGTTTGCATCTATTTTGTTTTTGATGCTCTGGCTGATGTTGTTGAACATGCTACACATTCCTTGAAAATCATCTTTCGTGCATGTTGGCCACATCAAGATGACTTGAAAAGGCACATTTTTAACAACAGACGAAATACCTAAAGCAAAAAAGTGTTAAAATATGGAATCTGTTCCAATTCGTCTATGTCATCAGAAAATTAAGTCAGTTATGTATTGTTGGATCAGCCTTAAAATTGCAGGGAATGAAGCAGTGACTGGCAGTAGAAATGACCTAAATATCATATAGCTACAAACTTCACTTACCAGTAACCAGACATTCTTTGGGAATATGGATTTCCCCTGCTGAAAGTTTTTCTTGTAGGATTTCAGCATCTTCCATTGTCTTAAAATCTAGGTTTACATTGCCATGGTGTTCGTAGCAGGTACCAACAATCTTATTGGCTTTTGAATCGTATCGCAACCGAGGATTGATAAATGTCTCATCTGATTTGATAGACAACCCAAATTTTGAACTTTCATCTCCTTCAAACTTCATGTTGAAATTTTCATTGAAACAATCTTTGTATGACATATCCACGAATGATTTCAAATGTGCTCCTTAAAATAAAAAAAGGTATTAAAAAACAACAAACTATTATCGAGAGTAGATACAGGTAGATGGTAGATGTTTAGAATAAAAAAACAATACAGTAATAAAAGAGCATTGTTCAACTGAGTTCAATACAATATAACGCATTTAAAAGGATTTCTTGTGTTTGTTTTGAAATAATGATAAATGAAATACCTTTTTTACTCATTCTGTAAGCAAGGGATGTACTTGGGAGGACATTTGCCCTGTACAAAATATCCAGTAGTGATGGGCCTCCAAACTTTAAAACCAAAAACGCCAGGTCTTTATCATCTTGGTCAAACCTGGCTTTATAAACACCTGCCACAGCATCTGTGCACTTGCCAAGAATATATTGGATACTCCGATTGTTATTTAGGGCAACATTGACAAGAAAGTGCAGTCGTGGAACTTTATTTTCAGCAATATAGATAACAAAGCGTTTGTAAAAAGAAAGCGTTTTACCAAGTTGCTCCACCTTGTTGTTAAGTTTGTAATTCTCAATAGAAAGGAGAGAGGCTTTTTTCTGATTTTTCTCCAACTTGTTTTTCAATTGATTGAATGTCAAATATTCATTTGGAATATGGGTTGAAGGATCATCGTTTTGAGAACGTGCTAGGATTCTTTTTAGAGATGAGTCTTTTCCTAACAGAGAACAGTCTTTGTTTATTTCTCCATCAACATTGATGTCCATCACAAAGTCTTTCAGACTACATTGTTTGGTATGAAATTTTTGTTTTGAAATCACAAAAGGCTGACTGTCCAGTATTTGGTAGGGAAAGTCTTGAAGTATGTTAATCGGGGGATTTGGGGAAAATCCAGAACAGTATTTCAGTTCAACACCAATTCTCATGTTTTTCGCTCCTTTTGTGCCTTGAACCTGTACTTCTTCTACAATTTCTACATCATTGTCAAGTCTGTTCCTGTCTGAATTGTTTTCTTCTCTTACTGATAGTGATTCTGTTAAGTTTGATTCAGAGGAGGAGGTCTGAGAAGTTTTTGTTTTTTTCTGATAGTATGCTGTTATCGTCGATGTAGATTTCCTCTTGCCATTCTTCTTTCTACAAGCTTCAATATGCTTCTCCTTATTGTGTTTGTTAAGCTCTGAAAAGTCTTTGCTACAAAAGGAACACTGATCTTTTTCATTCATATTTTTTCACTGAAAGAAACAAGAGAACTTTTCAAACCTTTGATATCTAAAACAGATATAAAGCTAATCAGACTTAAACAGCTGAAAAACAAAGATCTATTATGACTATTTAGCATTAATTCAGTAATATAACAGTATGGAAACAAAAAGGTTCAGAAATTATCTGCTAAAATAGAAATGTAAAGTTGTTCTATTATAAATTGATCAAGCCAAGTTTGCCCAAGATCATTCTTTCAAACTTCTTAGAATGTATTGAAATCCTACCAGATCTCACTAAAGTAAAATGAAGGTTTATTGAGTCAATGTAAACATTCGAACATTCGAATTCGAACATTCGAATTCGAACATTCGAACATTCGAATTAAAACATTAGAATTCAAACATTCGAATTTAAACATTCGATCATTCGAATTCAAACATTTCAACATTTGAATCCAAACATTTGATTATCAAACTCAAACTCAAACATTTAAAATCATTGTTTACATTTAATTGTTCAATTGTATTGATAATTTATAGCTCACATTTACATTCTTCTCATAAATGGTTTGCATAATCGGGTTAGCTTACAAAGTAAAATTTGTTACACTCTGGGTTACATAAACAGCTGTAATCTTAGTAAAACAAGGTGTGGAGGTAAGTTGCAGGGGTATGAGGTGGTTTCGGCATCTTTCCAGGTAGTGTCCGGTAGTAAGCGGTGGGGTGGTTAGGGGCTTTTTTCCAGGTAGTACCCAGTAGTAAATGGGGGGGGGGGTATGGGGTGGTTTTGTTTTTTTTCCAGGTACTACCCGGTAGTAAATTGGGGGGGTATGGGGTGGTTTTGGTTTTTTTCCAGGTACTACCCGGTAGTAAATGGGGGGTATGGGGTGGTTTTGTTTTTTTTCCAGGTAATACCCGGTAGTAAATGGGGGGTATGGGGTGGTTTTGGTTTTTTTCCATGTAGTATGGTGTACTTCAGGGGTGGGTGGGTGTCAAGTTTTGAAAAACACCTTGTAGTACACATACATGCCGTCTCCTAGTACACTGACCCCCCCCTGATTCCATACATGTACACATTTATCACCATTATACCCTTGCAAAGATTTATCAAAAGTTATTTACCTTTTAGTCTATCTTCATCGTTATTCGCAATTTTCCTTAAATTTCTTCCCAAATTCATTTAGTTGCTTGAAACTGCCCTTTTGTATCTCTAAAGTAAGCAACGTCAAACTTTTGTTTTGGTTTTCATATAGACTATAGACAGAACTTAAAACACACATGTCACGGGAAAAATGAAAATTGAAAACTGGTCCAAAAGCCTAAAATTTGTACTAAATTTCCTAATTTCTAGTCTATTTTCGTCCTAATTTGTCCTATTTTACTAACTAAATGGCAAAAAAATTGGCTTGGAGGCCTGAACGGTTTCCCTAGCCTGTAGGCCACTTGGAGCTTTTTGATAGACTGGATGACGCTGGTAGCCAATTTTTTTGTTAATTTTACTTTGCCAGCATAAGTTTTTTGTGCCTACTCAGCTTTTTTAAGATAAATCGATAAACTTTAAGGATTTTTTAAGTCTGAAATATGGTTCTGTTGAGAAAGTTTCAAATTCTTGTTTTCCATTTTGGTTTTTATGTTTGAAGAAATTTAATCCCTGCAAAACTTAATCTACAAATGGTATTGCAGGAAAAATCTTATTTTTGAAATGAATTTTATGGCAAATTTAGTTAAATTCACTTTTTTTATTTTTCAAGTCTTAGAAACAAAAGAATTTTTTAGGGCTCAAATTCGTGACATTTTCAGATCGCGAATCACTTCGATTTATATAATTCTTATAAAAAAACTGTACTTTGTATATCATTAAAAATTATATTTTGATTAAAAAAAAACTTGGAAAAACGTCTGGTTTCAAAACTAACTGTAGTCAAACCAAACTTTCTATAAGATTTAAGGATTTTTCTATGTACTGTTCATATTAAACGGTAAATGGTGTACAAATTCATAAATTTCATAAGATTTGACCGCGGTCGCCTCAGTGTGTTACACTGTGACCTAGTAATAATTCCATAATAAACGTGCGCATTTCATTTTGCTGGATAGTCCGTGTCTTTACTTACTTTAATTAAGAATCGATTTCGTACCAGTACTATGAAAAGTGTACGTGACCACGACATTAGCGAACGAATGGCGCCAAAAATCGAAATACATATTTTACAAATTAAAGACTCAAATAAAATTATTTCTTATTATTTAAAATTTACAATTCTTAAAATTTTCAATCTAATCCCACAAAAATACAATTTTAATAATGTTATTTTGTACTAATGAGCTTAAATAAAGATAAACACTATGATTTAAAACACTTAAAGCTATACGACAGAGGTCCGCATTTTACACGTATGGATAACTACCGTGTAAACAGAACGCACGAGGTCTCGATACAACGAAAAAAATTTTTTAAAGAAGAGCTGAAGAGAGCAGACAGACCAGAATGAACGAATTCAAAGATTTGACAACAGAAGAAGTAAGCAGTGTGCTGGAGGACTTGACAATGCAGCATTTATCTGAAAAGTTCACTGGTAAGATTTTGTTTTGAATATAGATTATTGTTAATATGGTGTATGTTACCCAATCCTATTATTTATTATTGGGCGGGCTCTTCCAGAAAAAATTTTTAGATGAAAAAAGCACTCAGAAATCCAGTCAATTTTTAAAAGTGTAACCAGAAATTCCACATAAAGTTTGTCAAAATTTTGAAAAGGTATCGGAAAATTCCAGATTTTTCCACCAAAAAATTGATTTTGTATTGGAAATCTAGGAGTTTTAATTGGGCGGGCATCACAAATAACTTGTGTTCGCGTTGTTTTTAGGTCTAAAAAACAAGTTGGTAGGTCGGCAAACAAAACGTCGGAAAAATGGATTTTCAAACCATGAGTCGGGCGAAAATCAAATCTATAGGAAATTTGAAAAGCTACAGTATGCTAGAGTCACACCGAAAAACACATATCTTTTATAAACTTACCTTCCCAAAACATTGAAGAAGCCTATACTAATCAAAGTAAATGAGAGAAGAGAGGAAAAAACCTTAAAATCAACCACAATTTACAACATTTTTTCCAAAGCAAAAAGACGTACTTTTCTTGCCGCCATCTTGAATTTAAAATGAGAATTATATTCAGCCCCAGTTCACACAATAATTTTTTCATCCAATTAGATTGTGCGATCGATTGGGACTATTTTATACTTATAAAAATCCGACTTTCCGACTCAAAAAAGTCGGAAAATTAGGAAAAATCATCAGCCGGTCGGACGACGCGAACACAAGTTATTTGTGATGCCCGCCTTGCTTTTGTATTGGAAATCAAGGAATTTCGAAAAAACTTTTTGCCTCAGAATTCCGGCCGTCGTCAAAATATTGAGTCACTGTAACTTCTTGTTGTAACCTGACTCCCACTCTAGATAATGAATAATGGGTCCTAGAGGACCTTTTAATACTTAAAATATAGATAGATAGATAGATAGATGGACTCAATGCAATTGAACTTTTTCTAGGTAATTGATGACCAATGGATTGATAATTTATTTTGATAATTTAGTTATATCAAAAAAGGACTTCGCTGTTGACAATGGTCTGACCCACAGTATCTAATCTCATATGCTTTTCGAACTTTCTTATTATTCAAAATATATATATTTTTTTTTTCAGAATATGAACTAAATGGCAAACATTTAGACACCATCATCAAGTCACCAGATCAGTTTGCTATGTTTGATAAAATGGGCATCCCAATCAAAGAGATAATTGAATTCCAAACACTCTTTCCAAGGAATCTAATGGTTAATCAAGACAATTTGGGTACAAGCACAGTCGCAGGAACTCCAGGATCAAAAAAGATCTACAAAATGGAAAGTAATGTTAAGTAAGTTGTAGTTTTTACTTTGTTTGATGTCCCTTGTTCATTGCTCTGGTGGCTTCAATTTCAAAGAATGATTTATTTCACTTTCATATAACCTTTATTATTAATTATTATTTTTAAATGCTTTTATCTGCAGTGATAATGAACATTCATGTTGAATGCTACTTAAACACATATCATATAGAAGCATCTGATGAGTTGGAACAGCTTCAACTTCTGAAAAATCTTCTATTTTGCGGATTGCAACTTATGAAGCATTGACTTCAATGATCATGTTATTCATATTCTTCTATTTTCAGGCAAAGCACCATAAGAACAAAAACAATAAAACGTTGGCCTGGAAATGAAATACCAACATTTGAAAATGGAAAAAACTCGAAAGAAATGGTTGAATTTGTGGATAGCTTGATGAAAATAAACCACCTTAAATCGATTGATAAAAAAGTTCTGACCAAGCGAGTGATGGGGGTGTTGAGAGAAAGGCGACGTCAGATTAGAAATGGTGTTGACTATGAGGTATTTTAAATCTTAATACATCAAACATAAAAACAAAAATTTGAAACAGTTTCTTTACAATATCTCAACCACTTTGTATTTGTTCAGTTATTCTCTAATGAGGATTATTTTATGCTTGTTAATGTGGTGGGGTACACCATCAAACATTGAAATTCTATTACCAAGGCCCTTGTACCCTTTTAAGTGCTTGCCTGGTGCTAAATTACCATCACCACTGTAATTTTAGAACCTCTTCCTATTTTAGTTCACTCTTGGTTTACACGTTTTTTTTTTATTAGAACACCTAAAATTTGGCTGAGCCTGGATGTGCTTATTTTTTAGCAATTTTCAGCCTAAAATGTTCTAAAAATGCGTTCTTAATTTTTCGGACTACTTTAAATCGACAACATCATGTAAAATAAAGAACACTTAAAGTTGGTAAAATTTGCATAATATTTGACTCTCGATTTTAGAAAATCCATCAATAAGTTTGGTTAAAACTGCTTGAAAAGAGGGAAAAAATTGTAGTTTTTTGTCAATTTTAGAAAAATAACCATGTTCTTACGATGTTCTTAATTTTTCGACGAATTTCAGCCTAAATGTTCTTATAAACTGTGTTCTAATAAAGAAAAAAACGTGTACTAGTAAATTATCCTTGGTGAATGTTTTGATAAATTTATAATGGTAATTAACAATTAAAATTTTCATTGGACTTGTTATTGCAAAAATTGTACTATTCTTTTAAATCATTAAAAAAAAATTATACCTAAAGGCTGGAGACAATGAAGGAAGGAAGGAAACAAAGGCCAAAAAGAAGCTTGAATTGAAGGTATCATAATTTAATAGTTAAAAAGTACATTCTCGATACTATTTACAGTCTGACTGACAGCGGTTTGATTAAGGTTGACAAATAGATTAAGTCTGGCTCTTTTTAAAGAGTAAAGCTCAATTTTTTTGATCTTGAAAATTTTTTATTTTATCCTCATGAATCGCTAAATTAAATTCCAGCAAAATACAAAATTTTAAGTATCTCAAATTACGTGTGTCATTGTTGCTTTTCAATATCTTATGCCTTTGCGACTGTTGTATTGTACTTTTGTAGGATAAACAGATGAATTTTTCATTGGTATCATCGTCTCAAACTCTGCCAACAAAAGAACAAAGTCAGAACAAGGTTTCAATATAATTTTCATTATTAATTAATTATTTTGGATGTCCACAAGGATACTTCATTAATTGATTAGAGTTTTTTTTATTCAATTTTGCTAATCAATGAAAATTTAAAAGAATTTTGTGGTTGGTGTAATTTAAGATGCACGATCTAACGATTTACTGATTATTCCTAATAATTATCATAAAACTTAAATTATATTACATAATTTTAAAACAATGGCATAATCTGTTTTCGCTTTTGTTTACCACGGTAAATTTATGCAACAAAAACGAAATAAGTAAGCAATGGAACTACAATAATTACGACCGTAAAATTATGAAAAAACTTAAATAATGTTTTTTGAGAGTGAAAATAAACAATGCACAAGAAATATTTTTGCTCTCATTTTAAACAATATGTTTTGCGGACCGTAATGTACGAAGCAAAAAAACGGGTGCTCTATTATGAAAAAGAATTTTCTTCTGGTAAACAATTCCCCTATATCTGATTCAAGTTATGAAAAAGAGAGAGAGGACAGCGTTTTCACTTTCTTTTAATCTATAACTGAATTTAAATTGAAAAGAGAAAGGGATCATGCTAGGATCAGGAAAACGCACTGAAAGCTTCTTTAAATATGATTTGTATAATCTTACATAAATGATGTTTTTAAAAATAATTGAGTTTCGAATGCGAATGAAAGTTTGTAAATTGCCTAAATATTTCATCATGTTTAGCATAATTGTGCATGAATTAACATATTTTATGCACGGATCGCGAATCATACATCGTAAATCGTTAGGTCGTGCATCTTAAACCACACCAACCCAGAATTTTGGGTGGAAAAGTTCTTTAAATCCTATCTGTGGACTAAATTGGACAAAAAAAATTATCCACCTGTGGCATGTTATTAGGCAATGAAGGTTATTTTCATTTTGTTGAACCAGACTTTCTATTTTTTGTAGGCAAAATCGAAACGTTCAATAGCAATGTCATCAACGTTACAACATGCTATATCTTCACTACAACAAAGTGCATCCCATGGAAAGAAGCAAAACAGTACTTCAGTGTTCCAAGTATTCATATTCTTCCTCGTATCAATTTTTAAGCCTGAAAATTCTCACTTTTCATTCATTTTGTTTTTCACTTGACTGGTTAGGGGTTAAATGATGCTGTATAACCTGATGCAAGAAATTCACAAATTACAAGTTTTTGGTTTTCTTTTACATATTTTTCTTGTTTTCTTCTTGGGCCAGACTTTGTTTGAATCTTTTCTATTTTCTATTTCAAACAGAAAAATGATTCAATAGCCGTGAAATCTTCATCACAACAGACCGCATCTCAGGAAAAGGATTCAGCATTACAGGTACTTATGAATGTCTCTTTTCTAATTTATTGCATTTTCTAACCTTTGGTGTCAATGAGCCAGGCCCAACCCCCAGACCAATGGACTTGTTTAATTTTTCAACCAACCAATGACCTTACAAAAACGTTAAAAAGTTTTCGCTCATTTTGCGGGAAAGTGGAGACCGGCCTTAAGTCAAGGTTGTTATTCAATTTGTGCTCTTAGGCTCCAAATAAACGGAATAAATTTTGTGCCCAAGTACCAAAGCGTTTTGAACCTAGTAGGTTGCAGTAGATTAACTTAATTGTCTTCATTTGTTTGTCTGTTTCTCTTTAGATTGTCACAACACTTTTTAATTTATTTGATTTTTATTGTTAGAGAACATCAACCAACAAAACACCAAAAAGGAAAGGTCCACTTGATGTCTCAAATCAAGGTGTCTTCTCTAAGAAGAAAAAGGCTGTAAGTTAAAATCTATTTGAAAGTATTATAAGTTAAGCTAAAATGAGTGTGTCATATTTGACTCAGAAAATTTGATTTCAATTTTACTGCGTAGCTAATTGGTAACTACTCAAATTTAAAATGAGTGGGAAAAATATGAAAAGATGGAAGTTATTGTTGTATCAATAGAAATTTCATTCTCAAGATGATTAAGTCTTTCGAGAAAATGAATCATTAAATTGTAAAAAATCAACCTGAATCAGCCTAAATTATGAGACTTTTCTTTCTATGAAACTTTTGCTGGCTGAATCAGTGCAGTGTCAAAATTCGAAATGACATTGCCCTGGTGATATCTGATTTTCATCATAGGGCATCCAAAAGGAAATCCAGAATAAAGACCAGAAAGAATGTCCAAATAGAAGAACATCGACTCAAGTTGGCGATGATGAGGTAGCTATAACAAAAGTTAACTTTTGAGCGGGCAAGGAACTGTACAAAACAGACAACTTTGAAAGTCCAAAATTTAACCAGTAAACCTGCTTATAAACACAGTTAAACCTAAAAAATTTGATCAAATTATTAGAATCAGGAGATAACTTTGGCCATTATGTGGAAAATTTTCCTTGGTAACTGTTTTCTTGGGGTAAGCGCAGGTATTTGGCGAAAGAGGGGAGCAGTCACAAAGGGAAGGGTAGAAACCCATCTGTTAAATATGTATTGATTGGATGGTTGAGTTCTATTTTACTTTGAACCTTTTAGATCATTAGAGAAAATCCGTTCTCAATGGACCTGGTAAGTTATTTCCTTTGTTTCACAATACAAAAGGGTAAATACAATATTGTGATTTATTGATTTTTTCCTGTGAATACAACAAATATCGTCGACTCAATGTTTGCGGGCCGTATTGTACAAAGTAAAAAGTTGTTTTTTTTCTGTAACTATTCAAAAAAGAAATGTTTCGTAATAAAATATTCTTTGTCTGCTTCGTCATTGTACAGTATTATCGTACATTATCCATTAATTAATGCTGTATAGTATATACCATTAACACAACTAGCTATTTCTATGAATGATTACACATAGCTTTGTTCTTTATCATATATTTTTTTTGCCTTAGTAAAGTTAAAGTCTTCTTTGATTGTTAGTTTGATAAGCCCATTCAAGATGATGATGACGAAACTCAATCGCTCCCATTATCTCAGCCATCTCCACAAGCTCCCGAAACTCCACGAAAGCATCAGGTAAGTGTCCATTAAAATATTTGGAAAATATTTTTGCATTAACTATTTTGGCCTTTATTGGCATGGATAGAGGCAGAAGGAAATCTATATTAGTAAAATCATATTGGTCAGATTGGTTTCTCATATTCTGTTTTTTTTTCTTTTGAATCTAAATATTTTAAATACAGATGGAAAAGTTATTATGTATGGGTAGTTTCAGCTCCAAATCGTATTTTTTTACAGAGAACGAGAAATAGAATTAATACATCTCCACCATATTCGCCTTCGTCGCCTTCCAATTCAGAAGATAACGGTGAAGAAGAAAGTGAACGTCCAAAAGGTAATAACTTTTTTTCTTATTGTAAATTAACGGAACAAGAAATCCGTGAAATGACTTGGTAGTGGAAATTCGAAAAGGCTTTACTCGTGGAAAAAATTTCGAACAAAACTCTTAGAATGTTACAACCATGGAAAATATGATCAGTTAACTGTAAAAATTGCAATTTGGAAAGCATAAATTAAATTTAGATAGGTCATTTTGATGATCAAAGTTGATCAAGCTGAACAAAACTTACAAACAAAATAATAGAACTTTCCTTTTTTGTTAAATATCATTTATTATGTTTCAGAATTGACATACATGGACGTGTTAAAAGTGGGTCGTATCTTTTGTACCGGGAAGGGCGACCAGGCCCCTTCAAAACCATTATTGTTTAGAGTTGCTGGTGAATTCGATTTCCATGCATCAATTCGAAAGACAATTGATGTTATTACTCATGAATTCGGTACGTGGCTAATGGAGAAAAATTATGTTGTCGCTGTTTCGCCACCAATTTCTGGGTATTTGGATCTCCTTTTCCCACGTGGAGAACCAACTTGGTGGGATACAAGCGACAACAGTCAAGTATTGCTGAAGTAATTTTTAACTTTTTCAAATTTTAAGTAACCTTTTCGTGAACGTTACATAACGTATACAATGTTCAAAGTATCTGTACAGAATGATCATTTTACTGAGTCTTAATTACTTTTGATTAATTGATCATTGTTTCTTATGTTGCAATTTGTATAAAAAATTAAGTTTTTGTTTGCTGGTAGTAGGTTTTCAAATCCCTATTACTTGAATATCCCTTTGCATCGCACTCCCATATGTATCTAGGTAGTTATTTATATATTTTAGGTATTTTTTATATAACCTGTCAGTCCAAAAAAGAAAAGACTGTATATTTTGTTTTATTTATCATTAGCATTGAGATGTTAAACTATGTTAGGATTTTTATCGAGTTTTTTAAGTTTTTAGACATATCTTTATATATTTATATAAAAAAGAAAAATGTGTATATTTATTTCAAGAATAGCTTTGGGATATCAAATTATGTTTGTATTTTTATGCCCATTCTTTTGGCAAGGAAAAGATTTTTAAGTATATTTTTAGACAATTTTTAAGCTTTTGAACATTTATACACACAACTTTGTACTTACATGTTTATCTTTTTACTTTTACTTTTCATTACGTTTTACGAAAAACAGTTCATATTTTGCAAAACCTTCTTTTCTATTTTCTATTTTATTTGGTTCAAAATAAATAAACAACACAAAAATTTGATTTTATTCAAACAAAGCTTTTCGAGTCTTAACTGCTCATCATCAGGTTAAAAATGACATTTCTAGGTTGAAAAATGTATCTACATATCATACAAAAAATTGATTCTAGGATAAAAGGCTAATTAAAAGGGTCTATTAAAACAATATAAAACAATAAAAGAATTTTCAAAGGAGGCAATAAATCGTAAATTAATGGTTAAAACACATTGGGGAATTGATGACGTGAAGAGACGCAATGGGAAATTATTCTCTAGGTAATACCATTTCTAAATAATTGTAATTTTTTAATGTCTTTTTGATCATTAATTGATGGCTTTAAAGTCATTATAAAATATGCTTCCAGGATCTTCCTTTTTCTTGCAAATGACGGGGCTTTGCTAATGACTTTCCAAGTAAATGAATGATCTGGATTTTCGATGAGATGTTTTGAAGGTTCTGATCTTCCTGAATTGCCATTGTGTTCCTTCCATCTTGTTTCGGCATTTCGGGTAGTTTCCCCAATGTATACTGCTTTGCAAGAACATTCTCCTTTGTAAATAACATTACTTGGATGACGAACTTTATCTTTCACGCGAAATAGACTTCTCAATTTCGTGGTTTTCCAAGTATAAATTATTTCAACTTTTTCGTTAGTGAACTTTCGTAAATTTGCAATGACAGTTTTTCATCATTGATTCATTTTTAGGGCAGTAAGGAATTTTAAAGAAAACTTTACTTTTCTTTTCCGTTACAATTTCTTCTTTGAATAACCACGTTGGAATAATGTTTTCCGTTTCTTCCTTTGAATTACGGAATGATCTGATTTGAGATTCGACGAACTTTTCAGGATAACCGGCATTTGAATATTTAGATCTGATTCTAACTAGCTCATCCTTGAATGACGTTGCGATACGATATGCTCTACTAAGTTCCCCTTTGATGACACTTCGTTTGTATTGTAACGGTACTTTGGATGACCAGTGAAAAGGTAATTTCGTTTCTTTGTTTACGACTTTAAATTTTGCGGTTCCATTTGGTAATCTGCTAATTGAAGTATCTAAGAATGTTTTTGGATTTTCTTCGATTGTGAATTTTATGTTTTTGTGGTGGTTGTTAAGGGAGTCGTAAAGTGTGTCGATTTGACCTTTCTTTCGTCTGACATAGGTGTCGTCAACGTATCTCCGGTAAAATAGTGGTTTTGAAGGTTTAACGATTAATTGTTCCATTTGATTCATGAAACAGCCAGTAAATACTACCGATAGCGGTCCACCCATTGAAACACCATCGGTCTGTTTGTAAAGTTTTTCATTTGCTGTGAAAATACATTCGGTTGTCAATTTCAATAGTAATTTTCTAAAAATGCTTTCTTTGCAAATGGGTTTTAGTTTATTTTCAGTGTAAATTTCAGTGCAAATAAAATCAATAGTGTCTTTTATCGGGACACTTGTAAAGAGTGATTCTACATCATAACTAACTTCTTCTTCATCATGTTTTAACGCGGGAAGTTCTTTCAGTAAGTGTGGGAAAGTTTGTGTGTCTTTAATTACGAATTCATTGTCTGCTATTGGTTTTAAGTATTCTCCAATGATTTTTCCTGCTTGGTAATAACAGGTTCCGGTTTGGTCGATGATAGGTCTAAGTTTCAAATCTACGAGGTTAACGTCATTGATATCTTTGAACTTGTGGGTTTTTGCACTTGCGAAAAATCTAGCCGGTTGGTTATTTGATGGATACATCTTTTTGTAATCTGGATGTTTTTGGAAATGTCGTAGTAAGAAACCTTGGAAACTGGATAAGTCCTTATAAACAGTATCATCAACAGATTTGTACTTGCCATCTTTGATCCCCTCATCGATCATCTTTTGAACTTTTTCTTGGTAATCCGATTTGGTAAGGATTGTTATACTTGTATCTTTATCTCCGGATAAAATTACAATGTTTTCGTTTTCTCGTAACTCTCTAGTTAATTTGAAGGTATCATCTTTGGACTGGTAAACGTTCTTTGAAAGGTTATTAGTTAACTTTCGTAAGTATTCATGGTATTCTTCCCTTTTGTTATCGTCGATGAATTCATCGGTTTGTTCAGCTAAATGTTCTAATTCTATTGCTAAATCCTTTTTAACAAATTTGTTTTTGTCGATAAAGCAGTGGTTCAATCCATATCTTAGGCATTCATGATTTAAATCCTGCCCAGAAAGATTGATGATTGGTACTTGAAAGTTGTCTTTCTTCGATGATTGTCCTTGTTTCCACCTCAACCAGCGAATTTTCTCGAATTTAGATTTAAGTTGTTTTCGATTGTCGAAACGTAGTAAATTTAAAACTCTGCTAATCAAAATGTTCCCAAGAATATCTCCGGTAAGCCAGTAAAGTTTCTTTTTTAAACGATACTGTTCATTCGATAAATATTTTAAAGTTTTCTTGTGATTTTCCCTGTGTGTTTTAAGGATTCCAATTTCTGCCTTCTTTTGATCTTTATCATTTAAAAAGTTTCCTTTAACTCTAGCAAATGTAGGTATGACATTTACAAATAATGCTTGATCGATAAAAGCAATACTAGCCGCAATTCTTTGTAGACGAGATGTAGTTGATTTCAAGCTAGAAACCAATGTGGCAATGCGTTGTGGTAAAACTATCTTCATTTTTCTCCAAGCCACTAAATCATGATTCAAAATAAATAAACAACACAAAAATTTGATTTTATTCAAACAAAGCTTTTCGAGTCTTAACTGCTCATCATCAGGTTAAAAATGACATTTCTAGGTTGAAAAATGTATCTACATATCATACAAAAAATTGATTCTAGGATAAAAATTTTATTTGGGAAATAGCAAAACACACGCGTATGCGTTTGATCAAAGTTCTTTTGGGATATTTGATTTCACATTTGGGAAATAGCAAAACACACGCATGTACGTTTGACCTAATCTTTTGAGATGTTTGATTTCACATTTGGGAAATAGCAAAACACACGCGTGTACGTTTGACCAAAATCTTCTGGGATATTTGATTTCACATTTGGGAAATAGCAAAACACACGCGTGTACGTTTGACCAAAATCTTTTGGGATATTTGATTTCACATTTGGGAAATAGCAAAACACACGCGTGTACGTTTGACCAACATCTTTTGAGATACTTGACTTCACATTTGGGAAATAGCAAAACACACGCGTGTACGTCTGACCAAAATCTTTTGGGATACTCGTTTTCACATTTGTGAAATAGCAAAACACACGCGTGTGCGGTTAATCTAAATTTCTTTGGATACTTGATTTCACGAATGTGATATCCAATTTCACAGTTCAAAAACTACGTTTGTGTTTTTAGTATTTCCCACTCGTGTGAAAGTTTGCAAATTCACACGCGTGTGATTCGCGTGGGAAATAGCAATTTCACAATTTGTAATTATTGAATTTCACACGTGTGTGATTTGATGATTTTTTCCTGTGATATCAAGAAAATGTATAGCGCTGTCTGATCCAAAGTGTATTTTCGGTGTTGAATAAAATCTCTTATCCGACGAAACGGTATGCATTGCGTAGCTGCAAGGAATATGTTGATCGATCTTATTTGTGTAACTTTGATCGCTCTCTCTTTGTTCGTCTGGCTGATCAGCCTCTAATAGTATTGATTCAAAGGTTGCATATAAACAAAAAGGGATACGTAGCTGACACTCCTTTTTCTTGAAGTAAAAGAAGTTATGATCTGGTGATGGAAGTTTGACTCTTTGACAGTTCTAAGAGGCACATCTCTCCTCATGTTGCTTTAACAACTCTTCGCTTTGTCGTGCACAGAGACAGTTTTGGCATATCAACTTTTTACCATTACGCTTATTGATTTGAGAACTCACGAGTCTTGATAAATCTTTGATAAGTACATAGTGGCTAATTTCTTCATCATCATCAACTATACTTAATAAGTTCACGTTTCGCCTTTCTTCATCTTCAATCAGTTTTGTTATTCGGATGGGATAAACCTTTGCATCTTCATTTATCCCAAATACATTAACACTAATGTTGTTTAATCTTTCGAAGCGTTTGCTTTCATTAATTCTGACTGGGTACTTGATTCCATCCATTTTGAGTTCGTTGATATATTTGTTGTACTTTAATGGTCTTTCAGCATGTTTTTCTATGTTGTATTTCGCGGCCAAAATACACCGCATGAAACAGCGATTATCCAAATTTTGAATGTTTAAAGTTGCTTTCCTATCCTGGATACGCTTTGGTAGAGGGAGATATGGTGATGCTCTGAGTGGATCATATTGAACAATTCCTAATAAATAAGAATAAGGAAATATTCTTAGATCATAATAAGTATGTAGAAGAGTTTTGTCGCCAATCTATTTATATCATCTTTAAAGGGAAAGGCGATTGGGATATTTAAGTTATGCTGACGCTGCGCGAAATCAAAACAAAAACCAAAGGCGATGTAGCGAATGCTTAGGAGATATTCATTCCCATAGAAAATTCCGAGAAAACAAAACGAGAATCATGTTTAATGTACTGACCGGAATTCAACGTGTTTTGAAGAGATTAATTCTAATGACCAAAGCGACATTCGGCAAGTTAGCCTTTGTTCGGTTTTCTATTCGGGTCTGTAATATTCGAAATATTTTTGTTATGAAAATTAAAATTCTACAAGGGTCAAAGTTTGATTTTGGATAGTGGACGACTGGTATAAAGCAGTGGCAGTTTTCATTCAAAAAAAAAAAACAGGAAAGGAAAAAGGAAAAGTTCTTTTCTCATTCTTGAATGTGACGGTGTGTTACAATTTTCCTTAAATTTTTTCTGCACTGTACCAAAACATATATTGATTCCCAAACGCTCTGTTCGTCTAAAGTAAGACAATTCCATATCTTCAATTATGGAGGAAAACTAGGTTCGATCCCTAGAGAGAGCATATGCAATGTGCAAAAAGTCACTATATCTTATTAGAAGTTAGTGTGACTTCATTTAATTTTCAATATACAATACTACATTATATACACTTAAAAGTTTATACAGGTTAAAAATGAGCAATTTTTCCACAATAAATATTGGTGATTTGTATGATAATGATGATATTCCACAATATGCTGTTGGACAGGTCTTTCAACAGTGGCAACATAATAGGACCAATAATAACGATGTTAACAACAACAGGTACATAAGTACTGATCAGTCAGCCCAGTAGTCAACTAGATCAAAACAAATGTGCAAAAATGAATTGAAATTATTCTTGAATCGCTAAATTTTACTGAATTATTAAAAAGTCATTTTACTGGATTTTAGCACTCTCCTGTCGCATAATTTGAACAATCAAGCAAAAAGCTGATCTAGTTGACTCGACTGGACGTGATCGTCAATAGAACGTCCAGTGTCTCTTGAATTCTTAAATCTCTTCATTTTCACTTTCACTTCCATCACTTTGATTCTTCTCCTCAAACTCTATTGCTGTAGACCTAAAAGATAAATGCAGAAATTAAATCTTTGACGATGACCTGTAATAAATTTGTGATGCTATATACTATCTCAGGTTTATGGTACGAGTAATAGATAAAATTTCAGCCTTGATTGGTTCTATCCCATTTTGCTTCAGCTTGTGAAATAAATTTAACACATTTGCATTATATTGTCGATATTCATAGCATTCACAAAATTATTTTTCTACAGAATTGGTGAAATGCTTAACACAAGCTTAAGCCTTTACATGGAAGGAGAAACTACAAACGAAATTGCCAGCGCTCTTGGGCAAGAATTGGCCACAACTTGTTCTTGCAAGGCACAGTGTATTCGCCGCTGCCCGTGTAATAAAAATATGCTTAAATGTCGTGACTCATGTGGTTGCAGTAAGACTAAATGTAAAAACAAAATGGAAGAGGTAGTCAGCTTGCTTTGTTTTTGGTTTTGAAGTAAATTTGAATTTGATTTTGTTGAATGTTATATTGTCACAGAAGTAAACTTTTCCTTTATCATTTTTTCTAGGTGGCTGTTGACATATCTAGCCTTGGCATTAACAGTGTAGAAAACGAATCAAGCTCTGAGGTTTATACATACAGTATTAAAAATATAAATTTCATCATTATTTTACTGAAAAGTTAACTTTTTAAGTTTAACAGATCTTTACAAATTTGGCAAATATTAAATTAAATTCAAGCTAAAAAATGTGAAATAAAGTTCCCCATATTTTTCATAACATGCAATTTCAGGCAATAAACATTTGACGAGTGAGAAGTATCTTTCTAACAGGTTTTATCATGACATCTCGGACATTGTTTTCAGATAAAAGAAAATGAATAATGAAAAGACAATTTTAATACCATTTAATACCATGCCATTGAAATTAATGAAATAAATTTTATTCAACATTCAAGATGCAAGTCTCACTGTTTTTCACAACCAATAAAATCAGAATAAAATAAATACACTTGTCTTTACAGGATGAACATGATGCAGCAGACGAAGAAGATGACGAAGAAGAAGAATCAAGACCGTTTTGTGGGTGTAAGGGGAAATGTGAAAGATGTCCTTGCAAACGGAATGGCCTAGAATGCGATCCTAGCGGCTGTAAATGCAAGGCTGGAAAATGCAGAAACAAAGGAGGCAATGTTGTTATGGTAATACTTCTACCAGACCGTTCTTAATTAAATTTTCTGTCTATTTTTCTATTTTGAAGATATTGAGCCTAAATTGCAATTTTTAAGTGCATGAGCTGGTTTGTAGCGACTTTCAGCTTATGATTCCACAAATATTTTTTACATGAAATTATTACCTTAAGGGAAGAAATTTTTGCACAATTTAATTTTACGGTTTTGTGTGTCAGCCGCAAAATTAGGCTGCAAAACACACAAAAATTGCTGAACCGCAAAATTAAAGGCTACAAAAATTTCTTCCCTTGTAAGGTAAGTTTTTATATTGCCAATATAGTCGCAATAGGAATGTGGTGTAGTAAAATAAACTAGCCGGTACCCGCCGTCGCACGCCGGTTTAGCTGTTTGCTGAACGCATTTAAAGTCATTTGGATGTTGGGAAGGTGGCTTAAACACGATGAAATCAAAATTAAAGAGAAGAATTCTCTTCAAAGTTTGACTCTATCCCTCCCGGGTGACGTATCTTTTAACCATATTTTGAAAAAGATTTTTGTGGCAAAAATGATCAGAAAGCAGAAAAAGGGCGTCTGGGGGGGGGGTTACTTAGGCAAGAGAAGGGTATGGGTATGTGCCGGCCTTAAGGGTGCCTTTTTTGAAACATGGCAGTTTGAAAAATCGGAAAATCAAACTTCCGTCCCACTAAGAATCGGAAAAATAGGAAAATTTCAACTTTCAAATTAGTTCCAAAAAGTGAATTAAAATACACACAAATTCTCTTGTTTCTTCTCCTCTTTATTCTGCTAAGGTTCCGAGGGACAGGGCCGAAAGTCAGCTCGCAACCATATCCCCCCCGGAAGGCAGCTAGGACACGCAGACAAAAAAGCGTGATAGCGCAATTTTATGTTGCTTTTTATAAAATAACTTCGTCATAACTTCGATAACTTTTCAAATTCAACAATGACTTAGATTTACAGCAAAATAATCATCGACATAGATGTTTAAAGGTCCCTTTTTACGAGGAAAGAACTCTAGTTTTTAACGCCTTTTGAATGTATTTTTAATGTTGCTGTTGTTCTAACAAACTTGTCTTGTGATTCTTAGGTCTTATTTTATATTTGTTCTTTTCTTTAACAGATTCTGTTTAAAAGATTTTCTTTTGTTTTGAAAAGAATTCGAATGTCTCAAATCAAATAAGGTCGTTAATTACATTCGAAAACATAAAACAAAAGAAAAGAAAGAAAAAAAAAGAAAAAAGTCTAATCTATCAATCAAAACAAAGTCTTTATAAAACGGCGCGAATCTGATTTAACACATTTGTGGAGCAAGAAGCAAAAGTCATCTTTTAAAAGAACAAAACATTGCTTGCGAAAACGAAAGTGACACACAAAAAACAAACCAACAAACACACATACAGACTACGGCTATTAATATATAGAAGCTACCATTTTTATTATTTTAACCAATATATATTATATTTTTATTTTATCAGCAAGTCACATCAAATCAGAAGAAGAAGAAAATAACACCTTTAGATTTAGCAACGTTGCAAGAGGAAAGGAAAGAAAAAGCTGCAAAAGAATGCGAGGTATTCTTTCAAATCAATTTGCAAAAAACCGATAAACCGATATCTAAAAAGACATTCATGGCTAAAATAATACTAATTACCTTTTAAAGGGCACAAGTTTTTGCAGGAGTTTAATTTAGCAAATAATGGGCTTTTCATTGTTATACAACAAAAGAAACCACAAAAACCTGCAAAATTAGTTCCCGCAAATTTTCCCCTTAAAGGTAATCAGTAATTTTTTAACAACTCTTTCATTATGTATCTATGTATACGTCATTATTATCTCTAAGGAATTCTGTAAAGACATGGAAGTAGCTGAGCTTGTGGAACTGGTGAAAAAGATGACAATCGAATCCCCAAGTGCATGGGCTTCTGTAGTACTTGCAATTCGAAATCCACAACCCCAACCAACACCTTCAATAACCCTTGATTGGTGTCAATGTGGGGGTTGTATTGAAATGCCAACTGAGAAAGAAAATGTTTGTTGTAAAAATGGAGATCACAATCACGAACATGCCAACTTTCAATATCTTATCTTGAATGAAAGTGTTTTAGAGGTGGCGATGAAGAATAATTGTGATTTATGGCATTACCCTTTCGACCCATCGCAAAATGCTTCTTGGAGATTTACCTCATATCGTCAATTTGTGATGTGGTATTGGGGTAAACTTGGCAGAGACCAACGTAAAGTCATCCCCTCGTGTATAGTTACCAGAATTCGTGAACGTTTTCCTGATGCGAATAATAGGTATACTGGGTATATGGACACATCCTACGGTTTTTAGAAAATTGCCATTTTGCAAGTGTTTATTATTATACTGTTCTTTTCTAGTGTGAAAAGTGTTTGTCTTAAAAGGGTAGGCTTACCTTTATTTAGGTTACACATTTTTGCGGATATTATGGGCCTTTTATTGTTGTAGAGAAATAGTATATTATATTATAAAACAGCACAAAAATTCCTGCAAAAATTTGTACCCTTAAGGTATTTGATCGATAAAATTTCCAAATATTAGAAATTTATTTAGTTAGTCAGACTTTTGGGACAATGTTTTTGCTCCACTACGTTGTGTTGAATTTTTAAACGTTTTTAAAAAGTTTTTATCAATAGACGAGTTTAAAATTATAAAAAAGATTTTTACTTACTGTTTCATGGTGAATGTAAGTTTTGCTCGAGCAGTATGTCTCTCCATCATGTCTTCATTACTAGGCCGTGGTTTGCTTGCAATGTTTGGGGCAAGCATTTGCGTTGATGCTCGTGGCTTAAGTTTTAAACCAGGCTCAATGTGGCGCCTCCACAAAGTTTTGGCTATCATTTCTAAAAGTTAAAAAGGTGTAAAAAATTTTTAAACTCCAAATTTTTATAAATTTATAAGTGAAGTTTTTAATATATATATAATATATATTGGTATTATTAAAGACATTTTTATATTTTATTACAGTACTTTTATATTTTGTTATTTTTTGACATATTGTTAAAGAAATTTGAAATTTTTTAGATTATCTTCTATTTAAAAGTTATGTATATTTTTATTACATATTAATAATATTACATTTGTGTTACCAATAAAAACAGACAAATATAGAATTATTTTTTTCAGTTTTCGTCTAAATTTAAGACAATTTCATGAAGAAGATTTTACCTGGGATGTAAGAGTATTTCACATATTATGTCACATCTAGAGCAAGAGAAACTGCTTTCTAACAAGCAACATGGTTTTATCAATCGCCGATCAACAGTAACACAACTGCTAAACTATCTAGATGTGTGTACCGAAGACATTGCTAACGGCAAAGCTGTTGACGCAGTATACTTTGACTTTGCAAAGGCATTCGACTCAGTTCCCCACCAAAGGCTCTTAATCAAATTAGAAGCCTACGGAATAAGAAATAAGTTGCTTGAATGGATCAGATACTTCCTGAAGGATCGATTTCAGATAGTTAAAGTAAATGGAGCTGAATCCGAAAAACAATTAGTTCTTAGTGGAGTACCCCAAGGTAGTGTCCTAGGGCCTACCCTTTTTGTTCTATACATCAACGATTTACCAGATACAATTAAATCACAACTCTTTCTATTTGCTGACGACACTAAACTTGTCAATAAAGTAGAATCAATTGAAGATGCACTTATAATCCAGGAGGACATCGATCGACTACAGCAGTGGTCAGATACGTGGCTTTTAAAATTTCATCCCGACAAATGTCATGTACTAACGTTAGGTAAGCCGAATATAATTAAACATGTACATCAATACACACCTCGAGGAAATTTACTGAAACATGTACACTTCGAAAAGGATCTCGGAGTTATCTTTGACCAAAATCTATCATTCGACCAACATATATCAAACCAAGTAAAAAAGGCAAACTCAATGGCTGGTCTAATTAGAAGAACCTTCACGTATCTCACTCCTTAATTATTCCGTAAACTTTACATAACATTTGTCAGGCCCCACCTAGAATATGCACAAGTCATTTGGTCACCAAAACTAAAAAAAAACACAAAAACTTATAGAAGGTGTTCAGCGGCGCGCTACAAAAACGGTTGAAACATGTGGACGACTATGTTATGAAAGCAGACTACAAAGAATTGGAATCCCAAGTCTAAAATATAGGCGTGCGGTAAGTGATATGGTTGAGATCTTTAAACATTTAAACCACTATGAAAAATCGTGTGTTCCTAAGAAATTTAACCAACGAATAAGACCAATGAGAACACATAATTCTGAACTGGTAAGAATTTTCGGGAACGATGGTGTCCGTGGACCCCAGAGCAACTCCCTTTACTATCGGGGCATTCAACAGTGGAATAGCCTACCTGAAAAAGTAGTTAGATCATCTACAATACAAGAGTTTAAAGAAAACCTCGGTCTAGCTTGGAAAGAGAAAATGTTTGAGTATGATTGAAAATGTCACTATTGTTGCATATCTGTTTGAAGTTAACCTTTGTAATAAACCAAACCAATGTATGAGCGATTTATAGAGGCCCATGTGCTTGCACGGTGGCCTGGAAATCTGTAAAACATTATTATTATTATTTTTTGTCGGGACCGGAACCATAAACCACTGTTTAGACCTTTTCCCAAAACGTCCAGCAAAAACAAGTGTTCCGTCCTTTCTTCTCAATTGTGGTCTCTTAAGGTGTCGATTATGATCAATAACTGCCAATTGACCTCTTGCTATATAGGATTCATTCTTATAACCTAACCTTTTTGGGCAATAGACCAATCGAAGATTATGGTAATTCTGAAAAATAAAACATTATTTATTGAAATTTTTAAAAGTGGAAAAACTTGAATCTCTAGCACTCTGTTGAAAAGTTTCATTTGCAATACCTACAGTATAATAGTATTTTGACAAAGTTAAGCTTTTGAAAAATGTCACAGGGCTTTTTTTAGAAACCAATAAACTCATTTAGTAAAAAAATACATCTTATATTAATTATGTAATACTTTTCTTACTTCAAGATTGCCAGTATGTCTGTTGTTCTTGTAGTAATGGAGCTGCTTCAACCATTTTTCCCCAAACAACTTTTCACGGAGGGCTTCAAATGCCTTGCTGTTTGGGTCGAGCCATTCTTTTCCCTCTTCGAGCTCAATTTCTCCGTGGTCACAATAAAAATGATCATTGCAGATATGATGCAACGCTCTCAACCAAACTGATTTAAGTTTGAACTCGTCACCACCACAGTTTGCCACACAATACCAGAAGTGATTTACAAGACTTCTGGTCCAAGCCAAAACAACCTTCCCCTTAACTGGCTTTCCAATCTAAATTAATAATATATAGGTATGAACTATTTTATGGCATGTTGTGGCATCTTTTCATAAATTATACACAAAATTCATGTTGTGGGAAAACTGAAAGTCTGGAAATAGTTAGTTTAATTTTGTATTTTTGAAATTTTATAAAATTTCATTATTTTCTGAAATTACAAATATTTAACCGCTACTTTTAGTAAAATCTTAAAAAACAAACCTCTGCCATGATCTTTGAAATCTTCGAAGCTTTGTGCCATACATCTAGGCCGTGGTTGATATCAACCAAATTCTCATCTTTTTCTAAGGTGCATAAAAAAGTCAAATTAGTCACCAACATGATCAATGAAAATACAGACATGCTAGTTTTATTTGAGACTAGGTGGGTCTAATTAGAACTTACTAAGTAGTGATTTGATCGTTGTGTGATCATCAGTGACAACCTCGTTCAAGAGCTCTTTCAAAACTGTCTTTAAATTCAATATCCCTTTCATGAATAAATGCGTCTCCAGTTTTGTTGATTTGAGGTCGACCTAAAGTTATTAATTCATTATGGAATGAAAGGCTAAATTTAGTTAAGGATTACAATTTTGTTAATTTAGAGTATCAAAAGTTAGTCATGAAACTTGTCAATTTGTCACACACACCAACTCGAAAAGTTGTATAGAAATGAATTGTCTTATAAAGTAATGATCTAGCAATTATAGTTTTTGCTAACCTCTCTTTTGTCTCCAAAATAGGCCCCTATAACCTTCCCAGACGATGCTTCGCAAAACGTGTACGTCCCTGAAAAATATGAATAAATATTGCAATTGACTTTAGATCAACCATGTATTAATTCATTGCCATTTCTACTTTTTTCGCATCCTCAAGATCCATTGAAAAGATTGTAGATGATGAATTTTGTTTTTCCAATTAAGAATTAAGGTTCAATACATTGAACGATGGACACTTCCTTGTTCTATATTTTGTACGTAAATACAAAACGTATAACAATCCACAATTGAATTCATTTCCACTACCTTTAGTGGCAGAATATCCTGGAGAGTCCATCTGACAGTCTCCGCCAAGAATGACCTTTTCGTTTTTTTCTTTGATTTCAGCCAAAGCACTGTGTATCTCCTCATCAAACTCTTGTTGTATGGTTGGTACAACATAATCTCTTTGATTTCCATAGTACGTTTTTGAGCTGGTGGTACCAATACCTAATAAACAAATATGCGATTTTTGAAAGAGGAGCAATACAAATATAATATGGAGTTAAATAAAAATATTCAAACACAATCAAACACACACAGAGGAGTCTCACTCTTATTTTGAACTGAAAATAATTGAACTCACCAATGAAATCAAATGTTTTGACAATATGCGTTCTTTGAGCACCACTTAATATGATGGCAGCATCGGTAACGTAATTTATCCCTAAACCTTGAAAATGATAATAAGAGAAATTATACTCTTCTAACCCTGTATTGTAGAGAGGGGATGGGCGTAAAAAGAATATCATAAAATAAATAAAATATTATATCTCAATACTCAGGTTCTAAAAATATGCAAAAATAATTAAAAAAACCAAAAAAATATAAAAAGTACCCGAAAAATATAAAATATAAAAAGTGCGCATATTCATACGTACATATTTTGAGTACTTTTTATATTTGTTGCGTAGTTTTTATATTGTTTGTGTATTTTTAGAACACGGACATTGAGAAATAACATTTGTAAATTTCTCGACCGCCGTACAGATAAAGAACAGTACTAAAACATTACAATAAAGTTCAGAAAATCTTACCTTATTTCTTTCAATAATTAAACAAGATCTTACCTGTCGCATAAAATCGCCCTGAATACCACACATCACTATGACCAACTGTACACACCCATTTCAATTTAAGACAATATCCAACTTGAGACACATCAACTTTGATATTTTTCAAGCAACCAGTGACCTTGCATTTTGTTCCTAGCAAAATCTTTAGCTGATCTGCTGAAGCTATGCATTTTGGCTCTCTAATATTAAAAACAAAATTATAAAAAGTGGACAAAATCATATGTTAAAATTTTTATTAGCTATTTCAGATATAAGACAGCAAAAGCACAAAAACTGAAAGATTCACACTCAGGAATACATATGCATTAGAAATTCGATGAAAACAAAGGATAATTTTACTTTACAATCGAGGTTTCATCAACTAATGATGTATATATCTTATGCTCGAATTCGTAGACTTCTTCATCATTGTGTTGTTCAGCACTTTCACAGTCCACAAGATCATTAATGATTGTCTCTTCCTGCTCCGTGATTGTTGTATCAGCACTTTAAGTGATCAAAATTAAATTTTTGTATAAATAGAGCTCAGGATTATCTTTAATTATCACTATTTTAGTACAACTTTCAAAACAAACAAATATATAACCTTGCATGGTTTCAGCCCCCCCCCCTTTCCACCTAGGCCAGGTTAGTAGTAGGGGGCTAATATTTTGCAATTCTTTGGGGTTACCTATTCATTAAGGGTACCTAGCTGTCTTGATGGATGCTTCTTCTGGAAGATTTCTTGAATCAATATTTATTTGTTATGACAACTTTGTGATTCCCAATCCACCCCAAAAATCATTAAGATTTTAGGAATGACAAAAGAAAAAAAGTGTCAATTCCAAAAAAATCATCGGCTGAATAGAGGTACCTAACTCAAAGCAATTTCTCAAGGGGACCTAACTCGTTGGGGGCACCATGCTTCAATGGGGGCACCTGAAAAGTGGGCTGAAACCATGCTTTGGGAACTGATTTCTATGAATGGATGCTATAAGCATACTAACCTAACTATAGCAGGTGGTATGATTCCTGTATTGCATTGTGCTTCAAGAGTTGTCGAATTCTGAGATCTATGAAAAAGTAGAGAAATGAAATTTCTAATTCATTATTAATATATCAACTTATAAACTGATAAGCCATAATTTGTATCAATTTTTCTCATTTAGTTTTGCCAAAGAACAAAACATTTACAAACCTTTTAGTTCTCAATGGAGTGGATACATTTTTGCCCAAGTTCAAACCAAACTCTAAACTGAGAAATTAGAAACAATATATTAAGTTGAAAACTAATTAAACTATTTCTGAAATGATTACAATCATCGAGACTATAGCAGATAAAGTATTTATATCTTAGAATTAACAATTTACATTTTTATCAAGACTATAAGTATATCATACATCCATTATGTTATTGGAGTATAGAACTTGAACTTACTCATCGCATAATGCTTCCTGGAGAAAAGGCTGTGCTTCATGTAATATTGAGCGTTGTCTCTGTTGAGATATACCTTCTTCATTCAGCTGGTCAGTTTCACTTTCTAAGAGATTTGGTCACAAAAATTGAATTTAAACTCAAAATAATTTAGTTTTTTCTCTTCCTCATTAGAATTTCTGCTATCAAATTTACCCAAAAATTCTTACAAAAAAACAAGTTTTTCTTTATTTAAAATATGCCTTTAAAGATACAGTAATACAGAATATAGAGTATTATACCAAAACTAACCCACCATTAAAAAACATATCTGCTCCATTTTTTACCATCGCGATATGCTTCTTTGGCGAAGAATAAGTTGAACCACAATCATCAGTGATTAAAACTTTAGACGGGGGTTCGTATGATGCTTCTGTTGACTCTTCTGTTGAGTGGTCATAGGAAAAAACAGTATCACCAGACTTTGATACAACTGTCAGAGAGGACACGGTTTTTTCTTCAAAAGGGATAACGCTGGCATCATCTTTGGCAAAGTTTGGATCACAAATTGTGGTGGCTAATGATGAATGAACATCTTTTGTTTTCTTGATAAGGAATTCAAGGAATTCAGAGTTTGAAATAAAACCAAATTCTTTTTTATAAAAGTGAAATTCATTTCTGACTTTTTCAGCAGCCTCGTCTTCACCAACGAAGATCCTAACATTTTTTCTATTTTTTTTTACTTGTTTTTCAGCCATTTAGCTAGTTACTTGGAAGAAAAAAAATCAAATTTATAAAATAAATAAATTAACTTGGCTCATAGAATGAAACAAAACTTTTGATTCTTTTGAAGAATATTTATAACTACTTTTACATTTTGTTCAATTTAGATTCATGTTCAAAAGTTTTGAGATCTTAAAGATTCAGTTTTATATTTGATCTGGCATAGTTCGAACCTCCCTTTTTATTTAAGGGGAGATGACAACTTTCAGAAAATCCAAGAAGGGGGGATTGCAAATTTTCCAGATGGAAGGGGGGGGGATAGCAAGAAGAGAAAAGGAGGATCAGTCAAAAAGAAAAGGCAAGAAGGGGAGGGGGGTCGACATAATTTTGGTCAGAAAAATGACTTTCTTTATCAAATTTTCCAGGAGCTATTGCAAAACAACCTTTTTCCATAGTACAGATTAATCATTTCTGTGTATTATTTCCATATAAAACCACAAGCATACATAATACAGGGTCAGGATAAGTTGTAGTCGTTCCTTTTCCACAGATCAGCAGCATTCACTTCACCTATCTACTTTCGTTTTCGCTATATTTTTTTAATTTGTTTACAAAATTTAAGCTATACTCTCGAACCGCGTATAACAGGCGGTTAAGCCAATCAGCTTTCGAGCTGACATCAGCATGTATTTCAGAGTATACCATGGAGCTACCAGCAACTCCGACCCCTACTATAAGTATAGCGCTATTCCCTTTAAGAACCCACCATCCTAAATCAATTGCTTATCTCGAACTTTGTATCGGTTTGTATGGGTCCAACCACCTGGGAAGGCTTTTCCACAAAGATAACATGTTTTTGATTGTCTGTGATTTAACTTCTGAGATTCAGTTAACGATTTCCTTGGTAATTTTTCATTTAAAATCAATCTCAGATCTGCTACCTCTTCCATTATTTTATGAAGGATTTTCTCTGCCGCATCATCTCCAAAGTATACGTATGGTTTTTTGTAATATCTCGAATCTGCGCTGACAGTATGTAATGCAAAGCCACTAGATCTGTGTATGTTTGTCTCTTCGTGTTAGTGTTAGCATTGTCATCACTTTCTATCGATGGATATATTGTTTTGGGATTCAAATTTTGAAATATCCTTTATCCTTTATCTTTACAGGAAATGAAATTTCATCAAAGTTCAATTTCTCGAAATGTTTATGATAGTTTCTTAAACAAAGGGATGGGGTCTATTGAGGGTCACTTTCTAAGCATGTTTTGGCTGCTTTTTTAATGTTTTTGAGCCAAACTAAAAGCTGAAAAGTAACGAAGACATATTCAAAATTGTCTAGCAGAAAATTATTTTCCAATTACCCTATTTATCCATGTAGTCCGCCAAAGAAAAATACAAACATTTTAATTACAAAAGTTATGCCAACAAAACAAACTATAGCCACTCTACATAGATCGAATGCTGTAAAAGTAATACTGAATTTGAACATAAAAACATGTAGAGATACTCTGAGTATATTCTTTTGCAAAGAACTGAAGTTAAAACCACTTTAAAAACAAGATTCCAATCAAACAGCTTCTCTCTCATGTTCGTGAACTCAAAGATCCAAAATGTAAACAAAAAACATTCGATTTGTGCAAAAAGAGTTATTTTGCACTAGAATGTCTTCATATTATTTTATTTATTCATGTCTCTCTTTTATTCCAATTATTAAAAAATAAAAAGTCAGCTTTGTTATGAAAACACTTTTTTTCGACAAACTTCTATACTTTCTTAAAACGGCCATTTTGTCTTATCGCCTACGATTTCTCGCCAAACTCCAACAGCACTCCATCGTAGCGGTTGGTTTGAAAAATCTCAAACCAGAACAGACAATGACAACAGACCCTCTACGGCAATGAATTTTGAAATTAGCCGTAGATATTGGGTTTGTGTACAGACAACATACCTAGCAGCGTGTACTGTTTTAAATTCCGGTAGCGAATTACGTAGTTGCGTTTGTGGTTAATAAGGTTAGGAATTAGTTTTGGATAGTGATATCATTGATGGTTGAACTGAAATGCGTTCTGGTACTAAGGGATAGTCGCTATAATCGTCGTGGAGAACTTCTGGATAATCTGTGGAGGAAAAATTTGTATAAAGTAATTAATTTAGGTATTCATTCCAGTAGAAGTAGTGATTATTAAACAATTGCTACACGACATTTTCAAACAAAGTATTCTTACCTAAATCGACTTCCAAAATGTAACCAACATTGCAGCGACACGTATGGCACAACAGCTTGTCCTCTGCCCATTGTCTTACGCCACCTTGTTGTTGTTCTCCCTTTTCCCGAGCTCGATAAAGCACAATCTTCTTCCTATAATGTCCTCGTCGTGGTCTTGTTTAGATGCGAATCTGTCCTCGTAGGAATTGAAATTCCTTAAATGTAACATTAATATCGCATAGCAATTGTTTACTATTGATCAATAAATGAGGTGAGCTAAATGCTCACCCTGAAAAAATATAGTTAGAGAATTAATCATTTCTTCGAACAAGGAGCTAAGTTTTTCTTGCTCTTCTTACTTTGAAGACTCAATGATTTGATTTTCTGAATTTATGTTGCATGGCATGGACCAAGGGTTTAGGTACCCTCTAAGAAAATAGTCACCCCCTGAATTTTAGGTACCCCCAAACAACAAACGTTAGTAGGTACCCCCTGTGATTGGTATCCCCTGTGACTTGAGTATATGTCAAGAAATGGAAAAATTTGATTGGCTATGTTTTCAACCGTTATTAAGGATCTGGGAAATTCAAACTCTCAGCCCATACCATGCTAGTAGAGAAAAAACGGTGATTCTAATTCAATGGTGAAAGTGAGTGACGCTAGAGAATAATAAACTGTACGCACAGCATTCACAAATCGCTACACATCTCCATCCCCTCAGGATCACGTTCCTCTCATGATCCAAGCAGATCACACATAGTGGTTGTTGGATCCAGGGTTGCTGGTGCAGACTGGACGTAGCAAAGTCCTCGTATAAGCATATTGTAAACTGAATGATAAAAAATATTCACCTAATTATTAACTAATAAAAAAACTATGAGAAGGATACTCACGATATTAAAAGGAAACGAACCCGCAATGAAGCTAAATATCAAATTTTACGAAAAGTTTATTCATTATGGTTGATACACAAACCCTTTTTTTTTAGGAGAGTGAAAAAAAAAACAAGAAAAAAAAACTTACTATTGACAAATTTTGCAAGTACCATCTCTTGCAAGAATCTTCCCAATTGTCCATAACTTGGCACCTATATAATTTTCTAGCGTTTTAAGTTTTTTTAAACTAGCCTGTAAATATAGGCAACCGCTCTCAAAATTATATTGATGGTTTTCTAGAAAATCCAACAAATGACGATAGCTTTTTTCTTGTATTGTTATAATAATAAAGTGGGACAGTAGGAGGTGTAACACCACTAATTGAATAACCTGTCTCCACCGATGTTTAAATTATAGTCTCCTGTTATGGATGTCGCTGTCGTCGTTTCCACCACCATTTTGTTGTTCGATAATTTGTTGATCCATGATGAAGATATGATATTTGTTGCTGACTCTTGAATCTTACAAGATATGACATGATTTCAAATCAAAATTCGAGTAATTTATAGTATTTACAGCATGAAAAGAACACCATGTTTTTGAGTGGTTCATTATATTTTTTGGTCATTTTTTAGCTAACTTGATTTTTTTACCAAATTAAAACTTTCGAGTTAGCTAAGACGTTTTTTTTGTCAAATTAAAATTTTCAAGTTATCTTATACAAAAATGTGTTGTGTATATATCTACGAACACTAAACAAAAGCACACAGTTTTTATGTAGTAACAACTTGTGGTTTATTTTACATAGCTCCACTTATTTACTATAACATTATACAGAATCAACATACACCCGTCTAATTTTTGTAGACACACTTCAGGATCACACTTTTGAATTTTAGTATGCTATATTTCAGGATTCCAGTGTCATGGAAATAAACACTATAACTTTAAGCAAAAATTTCCTATTCAGTCATCTTTTATTCTATTGTTACGCTCGTGAACATATGCTTTACCCCCGTAAAGAGAACTTTTGAAATAAAAGATGATCTCCCCCGCTACAGCTTCGAAAACTCATACTCACGCAGAATACCTCCCCTCACGCAGACCTATTTTCACATCAGCGCTATAAGTACTGGTGGTTTCGAGTACAAAGCAAATGCTTTTACTTTATCCAAGCAAGAAGATACCTATTAGATTTCGCTCATCAGATGCAGTGGTTGGTGGTACTTGTGAATTCTCCCTAACTCTTCTTCTTATGTAAGTGATGCAAACCTGTTAAAAGCAGCAATTCAATCTATCATTGAAAGCAAAAGTGGACCAAGTTTCAATACTTACTAAAACTTTAGTCAGTCTCGTCTTGGTTATTGTAACATAGTTTATGTTTCATTTTCTTTCTGCTCTATAGTGAAAAGTGCAGTTTTGGACTAGATTTTTTTGCTTTTAAATGTAAATATGTATATATCAAAGTTCTTTAACTCTTATTCTTCTGTGCAGTCTAAGGCGGCTTTTGATTGGACGTATTTAGATTTATTTTTTGTTTACTTGTTTATTTTAGAGACTTTTTTAACAACCCCTTAACCTTCAATTCCTACATGGTTAGTCCTCGGTGACAGCTTTACAAAACACAAGAAAGCAAACCTTATAATCTTTAATTCTGATTTGCAAAACTGTAAATGTTGTGGTTATACTCTTTCTCAGTACTTTTTTTACCAGATTTTGATACGTTTTGATATTTTGATATTTATTAGTGGCAACATTTTTATTCTTTGGCTATTTTTTTTGCAGCTTTTCACTGAATATCATTAGCCAAACTTGGTTGTTTTGCAGGCAACACTGTTTTCACAAGTGGGTCAGTTGTCAGCAAAAAAATAATAGTGAATTTTTTAAAATAAAAAAGTTTGACAAAGGTGTCAAAACCTACAAATTTTATGTAATTTTTAACAACTGGTGTTTAAATTAGCACAAAATCTTAATTCTTTCTCCAAAATCCAAAGAATCTGAAAAAAACCCGATTATTTCAATCAATATTAAGTACCTGTCCCGCCTGTAAAACAATCAATTACATTGTTTATGCTTTAGTTTCTTTTGTTTGATGTTTTTTTTTACAAAATGCCACAAAATAGCCGATAGCTATCATTTTAGCAAGTTAAGAAACAATTTTAAGCCCTGTTCCAGGATTTTTCATCCTGCATAAATTTTTCTTCTGTTTTATTTGTTTTCGATTTCACTCTTGGCTAACAGCAAAATCCTTATTTTCTAGAAAATCAGAAAGTATATTTAAAGAGCCATACTATTTTTCCAATTGTTTTCAAATTCTTTTTGTCTCAACTGCAGATTATTTAGAAAATGCCCTTTAGTCTTTCTTGTACACTTAACTGAGTGAATTGATGTATAGCCTGCGGTGGAAAAACCTGTTTAATATAATTTACTTTGCCTTTTCAGATGCAAAGAAAACAAAAGAAACATACACAAAAGCACAGAAGCTTAATTGACAGACTGGTTGAAAATGGTATTGAAAAAGATTCGTTCATGGTGAACTGCGAGATCTGTTCCAAATACTTCAGAGGTGAGTATGAACTGCGAAAGCATCAAGAAATTCAACATACCGGTAAACGAATTGAATGCAAATATTGCAGGAAAGAATACAAAAGTTGCAGTGGTTATCAATATCATCTACTGCATTCACACAAACAAAAAACTTCATCTGGTCATACTTGTGGATACTGTAGCAAAAAGTTTTTAAGTAGAGAACACCTGATGAATCATAAACGGTCCTTACATGGATATGACAAGCTTGTTTGTGAAAATTGTAAATCATCATTTACGTTCGAAAATAACCTTATCAGACACAAGAAAACCTGCACAGCTAACCTGAAGAAAGGTCTTAAATGCTACGCTTGTGGAAAAATGTTTAAAAGAACTAGATATTTGCTGGATCATATAAAGGGAAAACATTCACCTCCACGGTACCAATGAAATTTTCGTATCGTGCATCTTTGAATTCTCACATCAAGGAACATTCTTCAGCTTTTCAAACCGGGCTTTAGCTTTTCAATGAGTGCTCGATACAAAAACAGCAGAGCAAATTCAATTTATTAAAATATCTTCTTCATAAAAACAAGTACATAACTCTAAGTTTCGTGCTTTCACAATCGTCAGATGTACAAGATGATCTCTTAAAAAATTCTGTAAAATATTCTCTTTTTTTACAAGTCAAGTAAGGTAATTAAAATAAGAAAAGGTCGTAAAAAGTATAAAAACATTAAGGAATCATTCAGGGGTGTCTGGTGGGATTGCTTAAAGCATGAAACTTAGAGTTATGTACTTGTTTTTACGAAGAAGATACTTTAACAAATCAAATTACATTTTCAATTACGAAAAAGTGTGGACCTTTTATTTTTGGACCAAGGTCCGGACAGCTTTTTGTATTTTCGGACAAATCATAAAATGACTGAACTACTTCAAATTATTTTTTGAAAATTTGAAAATGAAGTTTAAAAAGGATGAAAGTCTTTTTATCCATGGTGTTGTGACTTTCATTTTTGGTACACAAAATCTTTGAAGCTTGCTGGTTTCAAATATATATCTATTTTCATGTATTCAAAATCAGCAAGGTTTAAAAATTCTGTGTACCAAAAATGAAAGTCGCAGCACCAACGGGTGAATAGTTCACTTTTTTCATCTTCATTTTTCGTCTTCATTTTCCAAGAAAAATTTCTGTCATTTGCTTTATAGTGCTTTTTCATATTTTTTTGACGGTACAATTATTTATTATTAGTGGAAAGTACTCACAGAGGAATCTTTTAGTGAGGTCGCGCTCAGAAAATATTCCGATCCTATAATTTTCGATTCAAAAAATTTTTTCGCACTTTTAACTTTTCTTCGTGCTCAATTTTCTCGTAAACTTTCTCGTAATTAATGTAGTTCTTTTTTTACATAGATTTTCTCTGTCAAATTGTAAGTCGCCAATAATGAGAAGTGCAGGCTCAATTTAACAGGGCAAAGTTGTATAATTTTTGTTGATTTTAAGTTTTAAAATTTTGACCGTGATGGTTTGGACTAAGTAAAATACATGCTTTTTTATAAGAACCAGTAAATTTGGGTCGAGCCTCTGTTGTTCTTTATTTTTTGAAACTTCCAGGTTCGAAATGTTCTTAAAATTGAAAAGAAATTAATTTTGTTAATTTAGACCCGTTCACATTCATTTTGTCGGTTGATTTTCAAATGGCAAAGTGCCCTATGATATATGTTTCATGAGATCCCCTATAGATTTTAAGTCAAACGGACAATTTTTTGCTGAGAATGCAAATTTTAGTTTCAAAACATTACAAATTTATGCGAATTTCGGAGAGACTAAATTCTTCACAGACATCTCAATTTTCATTGCTTGATGAAAAGATACTCTTCCTAATTGTAAGGGGGGGGTTCATTTTGCATTTTTTGAAATTTTTCAACCCCAAAATCACTTTAATATGACCCCTCCCCCATTTTATTACTTTTTTGCCAAAAAGGGCAAAAGCCTTCATTTTCCTAAGGGTTTTTGTTAAAATCGCCCCAAATCACCTTATTATGACCCCCCCCCATTTTATGGATTTTTCTTGGAGTGTCGACCCCCCCCCTGCATATTACACCCCTTACAATTAGGCACAGAAGAGTACATGGGATCTGCATCTATATACGTTGACCAAAATCCCTGAGAATTTCAAATCAAACGTTAAAGGGAGAAATTTTGGCGGGAATTTAATTTGGCGGATGGCCGAAAAAGTTTTTTCACAGGGAATTTAATTTGGCGGATCAATGTTGCAAAACTTTTTTACTTCGCTTTCACAAGAGATTAGTCTTCGCATTTAAAAAGAGATACTTTTTAATTTCGCCTATAGAATAAAGTATGCAATCGGTTTGCCTTAGTTGAGGGCCGTTTCCTGACTGGGTGTTGATAAAAGTTAATTTGCCTCGTTCTTGGCCGTTTCCCGGCTGGACTTAATATTAATATGACTTAATATGTCGTAAACGCCCCATATACCCAATCCTAAAAAATGTTAATTCCACCCGCCCAAATTATTTCCTTTCCTCGTGAACAGAAATAGATCTTTTTAAATGTGCAAAAAGAGACAATTTAAATGCGAAAAACACTTCATTTTTAAATGCGAAAAAAAGTTCCTTTTTAGATGGGAAAAATATGACTAAGCTCTATGAGAGCGAAATAAAATAGTTTGCAACATTGGGTGCGTCATAACGGACAATTCTAACAAATTTTACCCTCCGCAGAGCTTGGAAATTTTGCATTTTTCGATGAACAGGTATGGAATAAAACTATTGAATAAAAATATCTCTGTTAAAAACTATCAAAATCATTTAGTCCAAGCTCGTACTCATACAATATTCCTTCCTTTCCCTTTGTCTTATCATTCCAATTTTTCCTTTTAACTCTGAGTGATTAACGTCTCCTTTTGACGGGCGAGGACAACTTCAAGTTTCTGAATTTCAAATGGCACTTGCGCGATTTTTCGTTTTGGATCGGTTTTTGTTTTTCAATAGGTAATCCTGTGAATTGTATCACTCTCTCAATACCTCTTTGGCCCTCATTAAATTCAATTATTGCAGAATTCACACCAATTTCCAAAGTTTTCTAAAATTTTCACAAATTTTGTTATTTTTGTTCAGCCACGGTGATCCTTCCAATCCCTTCCGCGATTTTTTCCGCGATATTCCAGAAGACTATTTTTTTAAATCCGATTTTTTCCCGATTACACTTTCGGAGAACCGAATAACAAGAAAGCCAATCAAATCTCCAAATTCTCCCGCGGTCAATTTTGATTGGATGAACTCGCAAACCCGGTTTTAATCAGTTCGGCAAATTCGTTGCGAATCTAAGCTACGCCAAATAAGGTGCCAAATAAACGCCCCCCCCCCCGAAACTAAAAATTGAACAACTTGCGTAATTTGATATTGAAGTGCGTAATTTGATATTGAAGTGCGTAATTTGATATTAAAGTGCATAATGTGATATTGAAGTGCGTAGTTTGATATTAGAGTGCGTAATTTGATATTGAAGTGTGTAATTTGATATTGAAGTGCGTATTTTCGTATTGGAGTGCATAAATTTGATATCGGAGTGCGTAATTTAATATTGAAGTACGTAATTTGATATTGAAGTGCGTAATTTGATATTGAAGTGCGTAATTTGATATTAAAGTGCGTAATGTGATATTGAAGTGCGTAGTTTGATATTAGAGTGCGTATTTGATATTGAAGTGCGTATTTTTGCATTGGAGTGCATAAATTTGATATTGGAGTGCGTAATTTAATATTGAAGTGCGTAATTTTGTATCGTAGGCTTTATTACACTTTTAACCCTGATATCTTTTGATATCTTTGGGAGGTTGTGCTCAGATTCATGCATCTTTTCCAACAATAAACCGAGAAATTTTCTCTTTCTTACTGTATTGATCAAAACGTATATACCATACCAAAAAAAGAAAATTGTTATTACCCTTTGGGAATACAGTGTGTCCATACAAAAACCGAACAGAAAATGGTATATAAAAAGTCCTCATAAAATCATTTTCATAATGTGCGTTTTAACAATGTATAAAAGTAAATGTCATACCCAAACTCATTAATTTTGATGATTTGACGTTTCTCTTTTATGTTTTGTGAATATTGTAATTATCAAAATGCATTTTAAGAAGCTTTTTAGGAGGTAATTTGTGAGGATTTTACCAATTTCTATTCGGTGGTTTTTTATGGACACACTGTATACGGAAGCTTGACATCGGATGGAGCCACAATCTCATTCCTGCGGAGTTAGACCAAAAGTATAAATTTCCAACTCAAGCTTGGTATTGGGCTCTTCTAGAAATTGCCGTACATTGGGGTGAAGGATATATTCAAATAGCTCTAATGTCCCATTTGATGTTTGATGTTTAAAATTATAAGCACCCTTCCAAGCAGCTTTAGCCCTGGATTTAAAAAAAATGCTTAGCAACTCCAGTCATGAACCGAAAATTGGGGTTGCTTATAACAAAAAATGTTTAGCCTTACAATGCAACTCAGTACAAATAAACCAGATGCGCTGGAAGGTCAGCCAAAAAGATAAAACGGCTTAAATGGTACGCGTTTTAAGTGTGCTATAATGGATGTGTCCAAATAGCTTGAAAGACTAGAAAGATGAAAAACAAAATAGTGCACAAGTATTTTAGACAAACTTTAATATCAAATACTCTCGGGTACCTAATAGCCGGGGGGGTTGGAATAAGCAGGGGGGTTGGAAAAAATTTCAAAATTTAATAAGCGGGGGGATTGGAATAAAAATGTCCTGGGTGGAAAATGTTTGAAAAGGAGGCTAATACAGCAGAATTAAGACAAAAAAAGGAACTTTCAAAAACATTTTCCCAAAAATTAATAAGCGGGGGGGTTGGAATAAGAATGTCCTGGGTGGAAAATTTTCGAAAAATTAATTAGCGGGGGGGGACGGCTATTAGGTACCCGAGAGTAGGCAGATGATTGAAAAACCAAATTGCGGTATGGATTGAAAAAATACTTAGAATGTTAGGTATTTGGTTTCTAATGTTTTGTGATTTGAAACAATTTTTTTTCCTAGGATGAGTAATAAGCAGATTTTGAATGGCATTTCATTGAATATTGAGATTTATTAACTGGAGGTGAGTGATAATTCAACGACGCGAAGCGGAATTGAATATCACTCACAGAGAGTTAATAAATTCAATATTCAATGAAATAAGCCATGCAATATATGTTTTATTATATACCAAACCAAAAAATACAAAGGTTTCTCTGACAGCCAAAATATTTTAGAATAAAATGTTTTGATTGTTGACTTTCTACTTTTTTTAAACGTTCGAAAGTACATTCGAATGTCTAAAAATAGATTCGAATGCCAAAAATAGAATTTTCTACGGGAGATATTATAGTCCCATTATAATGTTTAGACAAGGTCCCGAACTTTTCACACCCACCCTCTCTTTCTCGAATGCCTGCGCGTGCTACCAGGCAATGATAGCAAGGACCGTGCAATATTACATCTATTATTGCACGCTCGTGGGTAACATTGAAACTTATTGTAGATGAAAAAAGGTTACAAGTATATAAAAATTCTAAATATCATAATTTGAAAACTAATTATATCCCTTTGATTCTGATACTTGGAACATGATAATCAAAATCCAAAAAATCTAAACAGTTGTCTCTAGTCTGTCCACCAAAGCTAAGTATAAATCCAATCCCATCGAATTTGAGGGTTGTAAGGGGTCAACAGACCTTATCAATTCAGCAATATTTTCTTCAATGCCTTCAATATCTTCAACAACAACATGTGGCAAATCATCTTCTGGTCTTGGAGCAGATGGGTCGTATCCGTACCATTCTAAATCATCAGCAGATATATCATTGGTATTCATTATATTCTGTACGGTTGAAAGTGATCGGTTTCGTGAATCAATATTCCCATTTAACCAAAGTCTATTGGGACTCCAATTGTGTTCTGCTCGTAAAGGGTGATTATTCCATGCATCAGTAAAAGATTTGATAGAATGATTTATCCTTGGTAGGTAAATACAATGTAAAGCGATCGTGTGAATGTTATAATTCCTAATACACCATTCAGTTCCATAGCATGAAACAAATAATAATAATAATTCACACAAACTGCACGAAATAAATCCCTCCACAAGCGTTCTATTCTCTGATTTGCAGTGGAGGTTCCCCTGATGGTACTTCCTCTATTCATACCACGAAATGCTTCCATGTGAGCCCATACCAAAATATTTTCACCACCATGATCACTTCTATCCCGTGAAGGAAGTCCGTAAATCCTGGTAAATTCCTCAAACAGCTCACAAAAAGTTTCTGAACGGTTATTTGTTGCACACTTCAAATAAACAATCAGGCGGGAATAGCCATCAATACCTCAGTGTATGACAAATCCCTAAGTCACAAGGCTGTGGTGGCCATCGGTATGCCACAAGGAGTTTGGGGCTTTAACGTTATACGATCTTCTGCTAATTGTTATTGCATACCTTATTCTACTGTTGAATGGGTCAACCTCGCGAATGCTCTTTTTTACAGGTCTGTGCTGAACATTAACACCAATTGATTCCAAATGACCATAGACAAGGGAAAAACCAACAAAATTACCGTGTTCTTTAAAAAATGATACAACTAACGTATTTAGTTCCTCATCACTAATATCAGAAAATTTCCTCAGATTCTGTAAGTCATACTCCTGAATGCTCCTCATTATAGTCCATCTTGAAACCAAAAACAATTCTGCTACTTTACTCCACGAAAATCCGCTTTCCTTTAAATGTATAGTCGTCTGGGGTAATAACGGGACACTTAAAATGACGGGGTAAAAACGGGACACCCAAAATAAAGAACAAAGAGTTAAAAGGATGAACTCAAATTTATGCCCCTTAAAAGATCATTTATAAGGCTGTAAAAAAAATCCATACTTTCATCAGCTTCATTCTTCTACATCAGAATACGCCACGATGTTTCTTGGTGGTTGAAAACGTCGATTTTTCTTTCTAGAACGCTTTTTTCTCGACTTAAATAATAAACGCCGTACTAAATGCAGGCGCTACATGTTTGGGTCATCGAGACTAGTAAACAACCCTATTTTGACCTGCCCAAAGTCGCAGGTTTGTACAGGGCGCCGTTTTTGAAAAAAGGTGTCCCGTATTTACCCCAGTCTATATTTGGCGCGCTGGGGTATTCACGGGACGCCGTTTCACGCATGTCTAAGTCTCGTTTTGGTAGAGAGCATGTGGTCTGAAAATACGATGTCTGTCATTTCTTTCAGAAGATTGTGGTTGAAGAAGAGGGGGGACTTTATGTGTCAAAAAATTTAAATAATTGCTTTTCTAACTAAACCTTCTCTCTTTTCCTAGCAATAAAAAGTAATACAAAAAGTAAAAGTACATAGATACAAATGACGCTGCAGTTTCAGCGACTGGACAAAAACTGCCCCCGATGATCGTGTTTGAAGGTGTCCACGCTCAAACTACTTGGTGACCGAATCTTCCCAAGGATCATGAAAATTATCCTTGGCTCTACGCCAATAAATCAGGCTGGATGGACTCTAGTACGTTCTATCGCTGGTTTGAGGAATAGGAATCGAAAACCCGCACTCATGGTAAAGATGGTAATTTGGAGCCACGTTTGCTAATATATGATGGCCACCCGGGGGGGGGGGGGTACTTAGGCAAAAATAGGTGCTGGGTATGTGCGGACGGTAAGGGTCGGATTTTTCACCTGTCAAAGTCTCTCTAAGGGTTACAAAAATCAGAAAATTTCAAAGTAGTCTCTCTAAGGGTGGGAAAAATCACGATTTTTAGAAAAAAAATTTGATTTTGAGAGAAAAAATTGAAAAAAAGTCTCACTAAGGGTAGGAAATTTTTCTAAATCAGAGAAAATTTTTCGAAAAAGGCGGTCTCTCTAAAATGTTGGCCACCTATCTCACATCTGGTACGGAACGATCGAGTTGGCGCGTAACAAAAATGTTTCGATTATCAAACTACCAGCCCATACAACCGACTTGCTTCAACCACTTGACGTGTCAGTTTTCAAGTCCCTGAAGAACCACTGGCCCGACATGCTGTTCAGTCGACTTAAAACCACAAGAAATCGCTTATCCAAAGCCGAGTTCTCAAATGCCCTTTGTGATTTGGATTGTACGAGCAAAGCACTTTCAAAGTCGAATATCACAAACGGCTTTCGAGGATGTGGTATCTTCCCTCCTAGCCGAGAGCAGTACCCAACCAATCGCTTTCACCCTCACCTGAAATCTCGATACGATCTGTGGGTTGCGGAAGGTAAACCTGAATTATCAGCGGAAGAAGTGGATGCACTACTAAATGTCGCAAAGAAAGACGACGAAATGAAAGAACAAGAAGAAAACGAATCAACGCCAAACACACCAACGGCACCAGCAGAATTCAATCGTAATGGCGTCAAAAGAAAAATCATTACGTTCTTTGTTCCTGACGAAGACCCAACAGCCATGGAGCATATCGACACCCCACCTCCATCGTCTCAAACGAACACATCCGACTCCAACAAGAAATCGTTCAAAGAAGTTGCGTTAAAGGGGATAGAGGCTATGCAAAACAACACGCCGAAGTCTTCCAAAGCTCCCGAAACCGTAAAACGTAAGCGAGCCAACCCGATGAGTGAGTTAGTTACTAGCGATGAAAAGTTCCAAGTAATCATTGATCAAGAGAATGCAAAAGAGGCAAAAAAGAACGCTAAAGAGGCGAAGAAGAAGGAAAAGGAGGAGAAGAAGATCGAAGCTAACAAAGAAAACGCAAAGACTGCATCAAAGACAAAGAAAAGAAGTGCAGCCAAACGTAAATTAAGTTCGAGCGAGTCAGAAGGTGAATGGATTGACCAAGACACCGACAACGAGAGTGATTCTGAAAACCGACCCGAGCACATTGATCAATGCCTTTTCCCACCATCAAACGATCTCAATGGATATCGTTATTTGAAGGATGTATGGGAAGATTTTAATCCTCCTAACAAGGAAAAGGAGCTTCTCCGGAAAGTGGTCGCTTTTATCTTCTACGATATCAAACAGAAACCGCATCTGTTTGTAGGGAAGCTTATTCGACGTTTTATGGTAGATGATAAAGGTCCAGTGACTGACATTGAAATTGTTAGTTTTAAGAAAGCCGCTACATCTACGTCCACGATCCTGGAGGAAACCCCTGATCACCTTAAAAAAGATCAGGAACTATGTAAGATACATAATATTATCTCTGCCCCTCTAGAGGCTAAAATCATGTCTGGACCGACCGGGCGCGAATCAGGGAAATGGAATATACCAACTTATCCATTAGTTGTAAAAACCTTCCAAATGGTCAAAGATTTAAAACGACAGGAGGAATATGAACGATTGTTTCTAATTACCACCTCTAAATAATAAGATGACTGACTACTTGTTCTTTTTGAGCTTCTATTGCACGAGATGAAATAGTTACTTACTAAGAAACTTTGATGTATATATCAATAGCTCATAAACTTTCTTTATCTTTTTTCCTGAAGAAAAAAAACAAAAAACAAATTAGCATTAATGATATACTGGTGATCTTTTAATATCTTCCCGATCCCGATCCCGATCTTAAGTCAAATGCCTGATTCCGCCTAAACTGCTTAAGAATTCTCTTTTCTAGGCGATCCTTATATCTAATATATGCATTATAGATGACCATTAGAGGGAGTTGCTGGCCAAAAATCACGATTGTAGCTTTTGAAGTTCCTGAGATATGGAAAGGTTCGTCGATTTCGTCCCGTTTTTACCCCAGATGACTAGCCATGAGATTTTATACTTATATTTATGTAACACTTCAGCAGCTAGAAAATTATTTATCATTATCAAACTTGTGTGTGGTATATAAATCTTTGGTCTTCCACGTTGTGCAGTATACTCAAACAGCTGAGTTTTAAAGGGATAATCAGATGGTCTGAAATATCTTGCCTGCAGATAGCTTCTAGGATTTTAGGAAAAACCTCTAAATTTTTCGGTGTATTTATTTTCTTAACTCAAGTTACTCTTAGGTGCCGAATAAACGGGGGGGGGGGGGGGGGTTCGATTTTTGAGATTTTAATAAACGGGGGGATCTAATTGCAAGGGGGTTGGAAATTGTACTTCTGAAAACCCAAAAATAATGTAAAAAAAGGCTAAAATTAGGCTATTTAGAGCAAAATAAACGGCTTTCTCTTTGACAGCTGAAAATATTTTTAAAAATTAATAAACGAGGGAGTCCTAATAAGGTCCGGGGGGTTGGAAAATTTTCGAAAAATTAACAAGCGGGGGGGGGGCCGTTTATTTGGCACCTAAGAGTATGCCAATTTGAAATCTCGAAAAAGGGACTTTTCACACTTTTTTCTATTGTTTTCAAGCAAAAGTTCAAAGTGGTATAACTTTAGTTTGGAAAATAAGTACACCAAAAAAGTTAGAAATTTCTCCTAAAATCCTAGAAGCTATCTATAGGCAAAATATCTCAAACCATCTGATTATCCCTTTAAGAAATTGAGAAGATATTTGGGCTACTGTGCTGGGTGCGAACCACTGATCTTGTTGTTGGTTGTTGTTGTTGATGCTTTGGATGAAGTCAAATGCAATTAAATCCAAATTCCGAATCAAATTTTCAATAAATTGTTGTGATTCTCCAAGAAAGTCAGGCAGAAGGTGTCTCAGAGCAGTACACATTGACTGCAGTCTGTAGACATTTACAGACTTATATTGTATGTGATAATAAATATCTGCTTGGGAATCGGTCAAGTCGAGCCAGACAGGCAGAAGAACAAAAACGTGAACACTTTTAGAATCTGACGTCCACTTTCGATTGTAAAACTAGCCTTTTTCAAGAGCAGCCACTGGCTAGGAAATACAAAATAGCTGTTCCAGAGGCCGGTTTATCCTGGGAAAACCCGTCTGTTCTATGCAAGGGTACTCCTGGATTAAAGCAGCTGTTCCGAAAAAAAATTGGATTCCTGGAAAATATATATCTGTTCTGAAAAAAATTTGTTGCTCCTGGAAAAAAATAGCTGTTCTTAAGATACTCTGGCTGGAAAGAAAATTGTGCGTCTCCTAGAAAGAAAAAAAAAATTGAGTCTCCTGGAAAAAAAAAATTATTAATTTTAGGTCTCCTGGAAAAAATTATCTGGAAAAAAATCAGAAAACTTCAACAACATTCAACAACATTGAGAAAATTTCTCAATTTGTCGGGTATAAGCAAGGACCTTTATATAGCTATATAATGGTCCTTCCCTTGGTATAAGAATAATTAATTTTCACCCTCGAAACATACGGGGCAGTTGAATCCGACTGGTCTTTTCGGCTGCGCGCCAACAAAAAGTTTCATGCAATAATCCGCCATTTTTCATTACTTAATCCTTTTTACATCATCAATTGTAAAAGGGGTTACGCACGATACGAAAATCTCGTGTTCGCAAGCGAAAGGTTTTTTATACTACATACCGTAGGATTGCTAAACTTCCTTATTCCCCAGCGAAACTTTCCGATAGCAAGTAGTGTACAACGGAAAAGGACCAAACGCCACAAAAGTAGATTTAGATTTTGCCGGAGACGCCTAGAAGCGAAAAGATCCCGGAGATGGGGCAGGTATGTTTTCCCGGGAATGAGAAAGTTAGCCATTTAATGATACAATTTTAAAAACTTATACCCAGCCGTTTGCGTGATCGGGAAATAATTCGAGGCATGATTTGGGCTATTTTCGCGATACTTGCCACGGTGAACAAACCATGTAATTTTCATGATCGTCACGAGAGCAAGGAAATTTTCTATCAATGCATTTTAAACATGTACAAACTCTGGTGAACCAAAAGAAAGTTGATATTCTATTTTCAAAACAAACTGCTTTTTTGAAGTTTCTTAAACTCAAATATCTTAAAATTTCCAGAAGGTGAATGGGATTGTTATACATCGTTGGAACGGAAATTTTATGCTGATTATGGAAACCCGGGTCTTAAAAAGTCTATCGTGGACAAAACTGCAAACGAGGCTGGAGTTTGCACTCCGTCGTGGTGTTTTTTCGATTTTACCTGTTTTAGAAAATTGCTTACTGTCAGCAAAGTTAAAGGTTTTAAAATTTCATTTTTTATGCAAAATGCTGTCAATAGAATGGGTTAATAGAAAAAAAAATTCAAAAATGTAGAAAACATTTTTTTTTGCACTCCATCTTGGAGGATTTTGGCAAAAAATCGATGTTTTTTCTTAAAATTCGTCAAAAACTAGTCTTTAAACCACTGAAATTATATATGTTATTTTTTTTTTCAAAAACACCAAAAATCACGTTTTTTCATTAAAAACACCAACGATGGAGTGCAAAATAGCGTTTTTTCGCCAAAATCCTCCAAGATGGAGTGCAAAAAAAATGTTTTCGACATTTTTGATTTTTTTTCTATTAACCCATTCTATTCATGATATGCACCACTGCAATGTCTTCTGACATTACGTCATGGAACCAATAGCTCATTGGTTGGAAGTGACGTAAAAGCAGTCAATACGTCACTTTCAACCAATCAGCTATTGGGTGGAACGGAAGACATTGCAATGGTGCATATCATGAATTGGCAGCATTTTGCATCAAAAATGAAATTCTAAAACCTTTAACTTTGCTGACAGTAAGCAATTTTCTAAAACAGGTAAAATCGAAAAAACACCACGACGGAGTGCAAACTCCTGCCTCGTTTGCAATTTTGTCCACGATAGACTTTTTAAGACCCGGGTTTCCATAATCAGCATAAAATTTCCGTTCCAACGATGTACAACAATCCCATTCACCTTCTGGGTTAAGCAAAGTCGTCTATAACTCGACATATTTTTACATTAAAGCTATTAACCAGTTCATATCCAACCACAACCATTTCCTTGGGTGCCGCATCTACCATCATCTGACCATCATAAAAAAGTGAGTTCAAACTTTTTTGATGTTGCAAGTATTTAATTTTTCAAATATAGCATGGTCAGATTTAGATTTTAGACAAAGGCTCAAAAGGCAGATTTCTTGAGAAACATTGGCTGCTTGGTAAAACTAGTTTCTTAAAAAAAAAAACGTGTACAATTTTAAAAAGTAGTACCCAGCCGTTTGCGTGATGCGTGATCGGGAAATAATTCGAGGCATGATTTGGGCTATTTTCGCGATACTTGGTAGGTGAACAAACCTTTTTTGGTAATTTTCATGATTGTCACGAGAGCAAGGAAAATTTCCATCAATGCATTTTAAACATGTAAAAACTCTGGTGAACCAAAAGAAAGTTGATTCTATTTTCAAAACAAATTGCTTTTTCTAATTTTTTTTTCAACTCAATAAATATCTTAAAATTTCGACCTAAAATGAGAACATCATAAGGATTTTTTGAGAAAAAAAAATGTCTTATGATACTTTGTGCAAAGTAACGGAATTTCGTTCCGTCTTTTTCTCTTTTCTCTTTTTCTTAAATCAGGGGGCAATGTATATCTACAAAAATTGATCTTGTTTATCAAAAATTGAGAATATTTTACAATAAGAAAATAAGATAAGAAAAGGAAAATTTATATTTTCAAAATAGATGAAATATTTTGCATATACTTTCATATATAAAATATTGGAAAAAAGGTTAATAAAAATATATATATAAAATATTGGAGAAAAGGTAAAATATATAAAATATTGAAAAAAAGGTAAAAAATTATAGCATGCAAAAGTTATATTTTTTGAAATGCATGTCAAAAAGTAAAAAACTTTCAAAACAAGGAAACAATTTCATAATTTCCAACATACACTATAACTAACAATATAAGAACAATTTTATAAGAACAACGAGGCTCAAAATCGCCAAAAAATAAGAACAATTTAAGAACAATGCTGAGCCTGAAAACTACTCAATTTCAAGCAATTTAGGGGTCAAAGTAATAAAAATTGGGTATAATGCCTAAAATACCTCACTTACATCCTATTAATAAGAATATGATAGAGGCTCAAAAGTGCAAAAAAAGAAAGAAAAAAGAACAGTGGAGGCTCAGAAAGATTTTACTGGTTCTTATATTAAAAAAAGTGTAATGCAAAAAGAAGAATAAACAAATCTCATATATATCATAATCTGAAAGAACGTCGAAAGGAAAAATTCCCCTAGCCTGGGTATCCAGACTCAAAATTTCAGAAAAAAACACTCTTAACTCAACATACAAAGTTTCTAAAATTTTAGAGTCTGGTGCAACTAAAAAAGTTGGGTACAGTTTGTTTGATACTGCCTGTGAGTGAACCCTTGTTGACAGACTATCAAAACTTTGTAAACCCAGGCAGACACACATAATTAACTTACTATAAAACCTCTTTTACAAACTCAAAAAACTTTCAAAACTACTTCAAGCTACATCAAAACATCAGCCACATTTATAAAGGCTCCTTTCCAGTGGCCATTTTGTTTAGAAATGAACCTGCATTTTCATTTTCATTTGTATATCTTTTTTTGCAAGGTCAGCTTTTTCCATAAATTATGCGCGTGCATCGAAAAATATAAAAAACCCCGCGAAAATTCTGCTCAGTTACTGGGCGCGTACTGACCAATTAGAGACACTCGCATATGCAGGGACAGATATCCCTCAGATGAGCTACTTGGACCAGACCGTAAACCAGAGACAAAAATATTAAAAAAACTAGACGGTGAAATAGTTTACGGTCTGAATATCCATGCTAAAATTCCCCTAGCAGAAGGCATTTTATAATTTTCAAAAGCATGCTGCAAAAGCAAAAAATGTCACATAATTGGCAATAATAATTTCCAAAAATATCAAAAAGAAGAAAAGTCGTCATGTCAGGATATTGCTTGAAAATATTTTCAATTGAGGCGAAAATAAAAAACAGTAGTGTTTTCGGAAACCAGCCGGGTGAAAAATAATAATTTTCTGATCCGTCCGCAGACTATGGGTTCATCAATATAGTTCATTATAAAAAAAATCAAGTTGGATTTGTCAAGATTTGTTTGTTAGTAGTTGATACATTATAGTATATTCAGGGCTTACTTCTTACTGTTTGTACATAAAAGTTATCTTTAAAGTTCTATTTCAATGATATGTAATAGTTATTGGACAGTTGCGAGTACAATATGAGAAATATTTTAAGACAGTGTAGACCTAACTCTTCACACAAAAATTACGGGAAACGCATGTTTGGACTTTGTACCCTATGCTGCACTCAAGCACTTGAGCCAAAGTCCCGCAAAGGCGGGACAAAAATCAGTTTTTTGAAGTTTGCAAAAAAACGCCACATAGAAGATCTTTCAAATTCAGTATGTGAATAGAGCAGTAAAAAATACAACTTTTCTATTTTTCCTTTTTTTTGCAAAAGTTCTAGGAATGAAAATAAAGGGATAATGATAATTGAATACTATCCATCGATGACCCGCGGCACTATCGTAAAGCTAGAATCGCGTACTCTTCGCTTGAGAAAATGATTGACGGATTGAAGTTTTTCAACCGCGCAGGAGTTCGCGGAGCGCTCTCGGCTCAATCCTCGGACCGCGCTAAAAATGGTAGACTGAGCTGTGATAGATCATTTCGATGGAAGTTGTTGGAATGTTTACAAGGCTCTTGACAGAAAATAGTTTGTTTTATTGTCAATGATGACAGTGCGGTTATTAATTTTGTTAGATCTGACAAATTGATGTTTGTAAGTGCACTTTTTAGTTTTGATTCCCATTGAAGAATCATATTCTGGTTTTCATGTTATTAGATGCTGGTTTAGAGCTTTAGGTCTACACTGTAAGAGGTCCGAGATTTTTCCGTACAATATTTTCCGAGCCTTTAGGTGAGGAAAATATACGGAAAATCCGGAACAAGTGAAATATTTCCATATTGTACGAGCAAATGTCTGATAACTGGTTTATCGGTTTATGCACTTTTTGTGTTGGAGGACATTTTTGTAGCAAAGTCAGAAAGTGACGTTAGATTGCTTCTACCGCTACAATGCAACAACATCTTTTGTCAATTTATATTTGAAATGTACAAATAAAGATATATTGTACTCTTTTTAACCAATCAGATTGCAGATATTTTTTGAATCGCCGATAATATTACTTAAAAAAAGTATCAAAAAATCCAATAAAATTTTTTTTTTCTGGCCGGCCGCATGAAAGCTTTTTTCCTTCACCCGCTTCGGAAAACACTACATTTTTTTATTTTTGCGTAAACAGCAAAAACTTTCTACATTTTTTAATGCATGGAAGAGAATGTCCAAATTCACAGCAAAGTTTCCACGTTTTAAAAAACGCACGTGCAAGAAAATGTCAAACTCCAACCAAAAGTTTTTCAAAGTTTTAAACACACATGGAAGAAATGTCCAAATTCATAACCAAAAGTTTTCCACGATTAAAACACACGTAGAAGAAAATGTCCGAATTCACAGAAAAAATTTCCACGTTTTAAACGCACGTGCAAGAAAATGTCCAAATTCACAACCAAAAGTTTTCCACGTTGCACTTTTACAACATCAATATCATCAATCAGTAAATTTTGCTCCGGGTTTAAATTTTTACATTAAGGCTAACCAGTTCATATCCAACCACAACCATTTCCTTGAGTGCTGCATCTACCATTTGACCATCATAAAAAAGTGAGTTCGAACTTTTTTGATGTTGCAAGCAGTTTGCAAGTATTTAATTTTTCAAATATAGCATGGTCAGATTTATCCATAAATATTCAGTCAACTGTCTGGTTAGAATTTGTGTAAACATACGGGCAAAATTGAAGTTAGTTTGTTGTGAAAGTTGATAAAATATCGACCGGATAAAATATCCTGTTTTTCAAGAAGAGATTGCATCAATCTCTCATGCCAACCAAAGGAAACATCAAATTCAGGAAGGATGATAAGAAAATTCATCATCAACCATTTCTTGTAAAATCACACAAAAATCATGATCCATTCAACTCATAAAGCATAAAACCAAAGAAAAATAGCGAAAGAGCGGTAGCAACCAGTTGTTATTTTTTGCCGCCTCTTGTTTTGACTGTAAAAGGCCAGTATGGTCCGATCAACAATACGCTTCCGAAGCGAGCGACGTTCCCGATCGAGAAGGATTTATATTTTCGCGACGTTCTTGAAGAAATGACGTCTTCATCCTCCTATAAAAATACTCTACTGTTTTTGACGCCGGAGCTCGGTTACAAAGATTTGGAAAAAATCCATCCGTATGCTTCCACAGACAGTCGGGGTGCAGGCGACATTCTCCTATTGGTAGGTAAGACAGTTGCACACGACGACGAAAGTCTGAATGGAAACGAGGCTAAAAAAGCTGAAAAATCGATTTTATCACCCCGCATATCAGCTTTTTTATCTGGGTTCTTGACTGCTTGTCTTGAGACTCTAACTTTGATTTTTTCCCTGGCATTTGTTTTAAGTCTTGTTTTTCGATTTGTGGTGGTGGGGGCCGTCGACAAACGATTTTCCTTTTTTTTAATGGCTTTTGGCCGTAAGGGGTGGGAGGGGGGTCACTGCAATCCCGTTAAAAAGTTTTAAAAAAAGGGAAAGTCTCACTTACAAATTTCATCAGTCAAAAAGTAGAAACATGTGAAGAAAGGCTAAGACCAAAGAAACCACACGACATTCACCTTATCCCGATCACCAATTACCAATGCTTTCACGAGAAAATGACTGATCACATGACCCAAAGTTCGTCAATTTTTTTCCTCCGCCTCAGTTGATTCTTGCTCCACCATCCCACCCTGACTTTGCAGCGGGGCTTGGAGTTTCAAAATTAAGGTCACGACCAAACCACATGTCTATTCAGTGCGAAAAGAAGAACTTTGAGGATTACGAATCCAAGAAACATGGCGGCCATGGACCAGTAAAAGTTATTACTTTTGAAGAATTTTTTTGGCTGCTAGACAAGGGGGGAGGGGTCTGAACCCTAACAGCCTCAGGCCGTTTTAAAAAAAAGTATTTGTCGACGACCCTTGATTCATTGCCTTCAAATTTGAATGATTTTATTGGTTGGCTATTTAATATTCAACTTTTCAGTTAAGTTGACCCCGATTTATGTGTGATCTTCTGAGGAAGGAAAATATTTACGGATACATCCCCAGATTTTTAAACAAACATAGAAGCGAATACCATTTGTGACCTATACAAATCGAACTTTTCCTAATTTCTAAGTCTGGTAACTGTGATTTTACCCAACCTCACGATTGTTTGTTGTAATATTTTGACTTTTTTTCAAATATTAATTTTTTGATTTAATCTTTTTTTTTTCTTTTTTGAAAAAACTCTTTTTGATTTTTTGAGACAAACTTCCAAAATGGTCAAGAAGTGTGTGATGAAAATCAAAGGACCAAAAGCTTCTGACTCCATCATTGATAGTTTGCTTAAATGATCATCAAATCAACAATGTGTTTCAATCACAATCAACTAACTACTATTAGTTAGAAATTAACTTTTCTTTGCAACATTGAGCAGTTCATATTGTCATCTAGTTGGGAGAGTTAAGACTCTTTATTTGTGTGAGCATCAGATATAGCTTTCAGTCAAACAATAGTAAGCCAGTATTAAGGAATACAAAATACTCAAATTGCACCGTCTGAACTACTTCCATATTTCAAATCCCATACTACTTCACACAGAGTTGAATACAATTGGTTCCGTGGTAGCATTATGCGGCCATGTGCCTTTTGTACTCAACTCTGTGTGGTAAAAGTTCTATGTGACCGCCCATCTAAAATATAACCAAGACAGATTGCACTGGTCTGAACTACTTTATAATTTTAGATCCCATACTACTTCACACAGAGTTGAATACAATTGGTTCTGTGGTAGCATTATGCGGCCATGTGCCTTTTGTACTCAACTCTGTGTGGTAAAAGTTCTATGTGATCGCCCATCTAAAATAGAATCAACACAAATCGCACTGGTCTGAACTACTTTATAATTTTAGATCCCATACTACTTCACACAGAGTTGAATACAATTGGTTCCGTGGTAGCATTATGCGGCCATGTGCCTTTTGTACTCTACTCTGTGTGGTAAAAGTTCTATGTTATCGCTCATCTAAAATAGAACCAAGACAGATTGCACTGGTCTGAACTACTTTATAATTTTAGATCCCATACTACTTCACACAGAGTTGAATACAATTGGTTCCGTGGTAGCATTATGAGGCCATGTGCCTTTTGTACTCAACTCTGTGTGGTAAAAGTTCTGTGTGATCGCCCCCAAAAAATATAACCAAGACAGATTGCACTGGTCTGAACTACTTTATAATTTTAGATCCCATGCTACTTCACACAAAGTTGAATACAATTGGTTCTGTGGTAGCATTATGCGGCCATGTGCCTTTTGTACTCAACTCTGTCTGGTAAAAGTTCTATGTGATCGCCCATCTAAAATAGAACCAAGACAGATTGCACTGGTCTGAACTACTTTATAATTTTAGATCCCATACTACTTCACACAGAGTTGAATACAATTGGTTCCGTGGTAGCATTATGCGGCCATGTGCCTTTTGTACTCAACTCTGTGTGGTAAAAGTTCTATGTGATCGCCCATCTAAAATAGAACCAACACAAATCATACTGGTCTGAACTACTTTATAATTTTAGATCCCATACTACTTCACACAGAGTTGAATACAATTGGTTCCGTGGTAGCATTATGCGGCCATGTGCCTTTTGTGTACTCAACTCTGTGTGGTAAAAGTTCTATGTGCTCGCCCATCTAAAATAGAACCAACACAAATCGCACTGGTCTGAACTACTTCATAATTTTAGATCCCATACTACTTCACACAGAGTTGAATACAATTGGTTCCGTGGTAGCATTATGCGGTCATGTGCCTTTTGTACTCAACTCTGTGTGGTAAAAGTTCTATGTGATCGCCCATCTAAAATAGAACCAACACAAATCGCACTGGTCTGAACTACTTCATAATTTCAAATCCCATACTACTTCACACAGAGTTGAATACAATTGGTTCCGTGGTAGCATTATGCGGCCATGTGCCTTTTGTACTCAACTCTGTGTGGTAAAAGTTCTATGTGACCGCCCATCTAAAATATAACCAAGACAGATTGCACTGGTCTGAACTACTTTATAATTTTAGATCCCATACTACTTCACACAGAGTTGAATACAATTGGTTCTGTGGTAGCATTATGCGGCCATGTGCCTTTTGTACTCAACTCTGTGTGGTAAAAGTTCTATGTGATCGCCCATCTAAAATAGAATCAACACAAATCGCACTGGTCTGAACTACTTTATAATTTTAGATCCCATACTACTTCACACAGAGTTGAATACAATTGGTTCCGTGGTAGCATTATGCGGCCATGTGCCTTTTGTACTCTACTCTGTGTGGTAAAAGTTCTATGTTATCGCTCATCTAAAATAGAACCAAGACAGATTGCACTGGTCTGAACTACTTTATAATTTTAGATCCCATACTACTTCACACAGAGTTGAATACAATTGGTTCCGTGGTAGCATTATGAGGCCATGTGCCTTTTGTACTCAACTCTGTGTGGTAAAAGTTCTGTGTGATCGCCCAACAAAAATATAACCAAGACAGATTGCACTGGTCTGAACTACTTTATAATTTTAGATCCCATGCTACTTCACACAAAGTTGAATACAATTGGTTCTGTGGTAGCATTATGCGGCCATGTGCCTTTTGTACTCAACTCTGTCTGGTAAAAGTTCTATGTGATCGCCCATCTAAAATAGAACCAAGACAGATTGCACTGGTCTGAACTACTTTATAATTTTAGATCCCATACTACTTCACACAGAGTTGAATACAATTGGTTCCGTGGTAGCATTATGCGGCCATGTGCCTTTTGTACTCAACTCTGTGTGGTAAAAGTTCTATGTGATCGCCCATCTAAAATAGAACCAACACAAATCATACTGGTCTGAACTACTTTATAATTTTAGATCCCATACTACTTCACACAGAGTTGAATACAATTGGTTCCGTGGTAGCATTATGCGGCCATGTGCCTTTTGTACTCAACTCTGTGTGGTAAAAGTTCTATGTGCTCGCCCATCTAAAATAGAACCAACACAAATCGCACTGGTCTGAACTACTTCATAATTTTAGATCCCATACTACTTCACACAGAGTTGAATACAATTGGTTCCGTGGTAGCATTATGCGGTCATGTGCCTTTTGTACTCAACTCTGTGTGGTAAAAGTTCTATGTGATCGCCCATCTAAAATAGAACCAACACAAATCGCACTGGTCTGAACTACTTCATAATTTCAAATCCCATACTACTTCACACAGAGTTGAATACAATTGGTTCCGTGGTAGCATTATGCGGCCATGTGCCTTTTGTACTCAACTCTGTGTGGTAAAAGTTCTATGTGACCGCCCATCTAAAATATAACCAAGACAGATTGCACTGGTCTGAACTACTTTATAATTTTAGATCCCATACTACTTCACACAGAGTTGAATACAATTGGTTCTGTGGTAGCATTATGCGGCCATGTGCCTTTTGTACTCAACTCTGTGTGGTAAAAGTTCTATGTGATCGCCCATCTAAAATAGAATCAACACAAATCGCACTGGTCTGAACTACTTTATAATTTTAGATCCCATACTACTTCACACAGAGTTGAATACAATTGGTTCCGTGGTAGCATTATGCGGCCATGTGCCTTTTGTACTCTACTCTGTGTGGTAAAAGTTCTATGTTATCGCTCATCTAAAATAGAACCAAGACAGATTGCACTGGTCTGAACTACTTTATAATTTTAGATCCCATACTACTTCACACAGAGTTGAATACAATTGGTTCCGTGGTAGCATTATGAGGCCATGTGCCTTTTGTACTCAACTCTGTGTGGTAAAAGTTCTGTGTGATCGCCCAACAAAAATATAACCAAGACAGATTGCACTGGTCTGAACTACTTTATAATTTTAGATCCCATGCTACTTCACACAAAGTTGAATACAATTGGTTCTGTGGTAGCATTATGCGGCCATGTGCCTTTTGTACTCAACTCTGTCTGGTAAAAGTTCTATGTGATCGCCCATCTAAAATAGAACCAAGACAGATTGCACTGGTCTGAACTACTTTATAATTTTAGATCCCATACTACTTCACACAGAGTTGAATACAATTGGTTCCGTGGTAGCATTATGCGGCCATGTGCCTTTTGTACTCAACTCTGTGTGGTAAAAGTTCTATGTGATCGCCCATCTAAAATAGAACCAACACAAATCATACTGGTCTGAACTACTTTATAATTTTAGATCCCATACTACTTCACACAGAGTTGAATACAATTGGTTCCGTGGTAGCATTATGCGGCCATGTGCCTTTTGTACTCAACTCTGTGTGGTAAAAGTTCTATGTGCTCGCCCATCTAAAATAGAACCAACACAAATCGCACTGGTCTGAACTACTTCATAATTTTAGATCCCATACTACTTCACACAGAGTTGAATACAATTGGTTCCGTGGTAGCATTATGCGGTCATGTGCCTTTTGTACTCAACTCTGTGTGGTAAAAGTTCTATGTGATCGCCCATCTAAAATAGAACCAACACAAATCGCACTGGTCTGAACTACTTCATAATTTTAGATCCCATACTACTTCACACACTTCACACAGAGTTGAATACAATTGGTTCCGTGGTAGCATTATGCGGCCATGTGCCTTTTGTACTCAACTCTGTGTGGTAAAAAGTTCTATGTGATCGCCCATCTAAAATAGAACCAACACAAATCGCACTGGTCTGAACTACTTCATAATTTTAGATCCCATACTACTTCACACAGAGTTGAATACAATTGGTTCCGTGGTAGCATTATGCGGCCATGTGCCTTTTGTACTCAACTCTGTGTGGTAAGAGTTCTATGTGATCGCCCATCTAAAATAGAACCAAGACAGATTGCACTGGTCTGAACTACTTTATAATTTTAGATCCCATACTACTTCACACAGAGTTGAATACAATTGGTTCCGTGGTAGCATTATGCGGCCATGTGCCTTTTGTACTCAACTATGTGTGGTAAAAGTTCTATGTGATCGCCCATCTAAAATATAACCAAGACAGATTGCACTGGTCTGTACTACTTCATAATTTTAGATCCCATGCTACTTCACACAGAGTTGAATACAATTGGTTCTGTGGTAGCATTATGCGGTCATGTGCCTTTTGTACTCAACTCTGTGTGGTAAGAGTTCTATGTGATCGCCCATCTAAAATAGAACCAAGACAGATTGCACTGGTCTGAACTACTTTATAATTTTAGATCCCATACTACTTCACACAGAGTTGAATACAATTGGTTCCGTGGTAGCATTATGCGGCCATGTGCCTTTTGTACTCAACTATGTGTGGTAAAAGTTCTATGTGATCGCCCATCTAAAATATAACCAAGACAGATTGCACTGGTCTGTACTACTTCATAATTTTAGATCCCATGCTACTTCACACAGAGTTGAATACAATTGGTTCTGTGGTAGCATTATGCGGTCATGTGCCTTTTGTACTCAACTCTGTGTGGTAAAAGTTCTATGTGATCGCCCATCAAAAATATAACCAAGACGGATTGCACTGGTCTGTACTACTTCATAATTTTAGATCCCATGCTACTTCACACAGAGTTGAATACAATTGGTTCCGTGGTAGCATTATGCGGCCATGTGCCTTTTGTACGCAACTCTGTGTGGTAAAAGTTTTATGCGATCGCTCATCTAATATAGAACCAAGGCAGATTGCACTGGTCTGAACTACTTCATAATTTTAGATCCCATACTACTTCACACAGAGTTGAATACAATTGGTTCCGTGGTAGCATTATGCGGCCATGTGCCTTTTGTACTCAACTCTGTGTGGTAAAAGTTCTATGTGATCGCCAACCAAAACAGAATAGAATGTTTCAAACTTTCAGAAAACAATTAAATTAATATCTTTCATAGAGAAAGTAAGGTAGGATGACAAAATAAAAACTTTTCTGTTTCTTGCTATTCTCAAGAGTTAACTATAAGCCATATCAATTATCGGTTAGACTGGACTTAAAAAATTGTTGTTTTGCCGTCACCCGACCGACCTTACCTCGAAACCTGCCGACCCAATTTATTGCCATTTTAAAGAAGATTATTTTCCTTCAAAAACTTCAAACAATAAAAAATCAAAACTCGTATCTTGTTTGTCTCAAGCATAAGAATCGTAAACTCCCTGCTAGCACTTCTTTTTTTATTCAAAATTACCTAAATGTAAACAAACTGTCAACCATTCCATGAACGAAAAATTTCAAAAATTGCCAAAATAAAAAAATTTCCGACCGACCAACCCACTTCCGAAATCTAGGGTCGGGTGACGGCAAACCAACAATTTTTTAAGCCCCTCACATCCACCACTGCTAGAATTCATTTTAATAGAATTTTCACTAACCCACTCACTTATCTATATTTTAGGCAATGAATTCAATGTTTGAAAATTTAGGCGATTGGTTTAAAAGTTGTCTTGTTGCAAGACAAGACAAAGGGATTCGTGTAGATGATTTAATAGATTCTTATAAGGACTATGCCAGGTTAGATTTTGTTGATAAATCCCTTTTCTTTGATGCTCTAAAGGATTTATTGAAAGCCCTGAACTTCAATCCCAGATTTGTCAAGAAAAAATATAGGGGTAAACGCTGCCTTGTTTTAGACCAGTTTGACTTTAAAGACAAGGCAGCTGTCATCGGCCTAGTAATGAACAAGGAATCTACTAATTTAAAAACTTCATATGACGAACAAAATTTGAATGATGACAACCCGAGGGTTGCTACTTTTGATCTACATCGTGTGTCAGTTATTACACACTCCAAATCTTTGGAGTCATTTAATGGTGACAATACTAAAAATAGTGCAATAGGCCATCAGTCAGTTATGTATGGAAGCCGAGAAGGGTCAGCGTGCGATTTCTTCCGAAAGCTGTCGAGATTTCTTTCAAGCTGTCGGGATTTCTTTCAAGCTGTCGGGATTTCTTTCAAGCTGTCGGGATTTCTTTCAAGCTGTCGGGATTTCTTTCAAGCTGTCGCGTCCCCAAAAAGTGTCGCGTTCCCAAAATGTCGTGAAAAAGTGTCGCGCTCCCAAAAAGTGTCGCGTTCCCAAAAGTTGTCGCGTTCCCAAAAACTGTCGCGTTCCCAAAAGGTGTCGCGTTCTCAAAATCTGTCATGTTCCCAGCCAGAGACAAGACAGAAATTGTTTAGGGTGATTCCCAAAATAACCGCGGGAATGATGATAAACGCAGAATTGGGAATCACCTGCGCGGGAGAATATTGTGGGAAGCGCCAGTTCAGTCGAGCCTAACTGTAATTTGTGTGCCTTTTATTAAATCAAAACCTAATGAACGATGAATCCGACTGACTATATTTATTTCAAAATGGCGGATCAAGTGAAAGCTTGTTGTCACAAATGTGGCTTTAAGCCACTTGATGGTGACATCTTTTGCATCCAGTGTGCTGCAAAGCTCCGGCGAGTAGTTCCTGAAGACAGTGAACCGTCTGTGGAAGGAAATGTGCCATTGACATTTTCTGGTTTTAAAAAAGAAAAGGAAAAGCAAAGAACTGCTTTTTTTTCAAAAAAAGCAAAGAAGAATGACAAACAAGTTAATGATGGTGATAGCCTCCCTCGTGAAAATGGTACCCGGAAAGGAGCTTCAAAAGATGTGAAGATTCAAGTCGGTATAATGAAAGAAAAAGCTGGTGCTTTTGTTCAAGAACGTGGAAGTAGAGTGAATGTTCAAGTTAATGAACACTCAACAAGGGATGCAGTTTTAGATGCTGCCCTTACAAAAATTTCTCTTACGAACCAATACTTTTGTCCAACTGATTCGTATTCTCTTTGTTATTCCGATGGAAGAGTTGTTAATACAATCCCAGGAACAGACAAGCCGTTCAGGTTGGATCGTTACCAGGGGTGGCTTGGGAAACCCTATTCAAAAGTATGTCTTTTTGTATGTCTTCAAATGGAATTGCTTCAACATGATGAAATGTCATCATCATCATCAAGTTTTTCTCAATCTGATGAAGAGATCTCCAGCTTAAGAGGCTCAAAGAAATCCAAGAAAAACAAGCGATCAAAAACTGTTCAAAAAAATCAAGATCCACCACCACCCCAACAACGTAAACTGCCATGTCCCATTTGTAATTCCGAATTCAGCATCTCAGAACTTAATGAACATGTAAATAAATGTTTAGAAGAAGAAAAGACACCATTAATGATAGCTCAAGAAACCTTTTATGATGAGTATGATGATAACACACAGTTTATCGACTTGGTAAATGATGAACACCAAGAATCTGAGGTTGAAAAAGCACAATCAGTTAAGGAAGTGATTTCTACATTTCGGCCTGACCAAAATCCTGATGTATCAATTGTACTAAATGTGAGAAGGGGCTATGAGTTTACAGACTTTCAGAAATTTTTTTCGAAAACGTGGAACAAATCAAAGATTGGACAGGTTTTAAAAATCAAATATATTGGAGAGCCAGGAAAAGACACTGGAGGGATTTCCAGAGAATTTTATTCAGGTATATATCATATTATAGAGTATTGTCAGGTTTTGTTTACAAATTTTGACTGTTCCTTTATAGACCTTTTCTCAAAGAGGCCACCCTGTTGAATAATTATGTAGGTACTCCAGCAGAAAAACAATGATACAGCCATGCATAATTACTGTATCATGAATATTGTAATAATTGATGTATTGTTTTTCTGCTGGAGTACATAATTATTCAACAGGATGGCCTATTTGAAAAAAGGTCTATTGAATACAGAGTAAGATAAGCCCGGGGGGGTACTACCCTTGCCAACTGACGGGGGTGCTCCGCTGAGATTCGAAAAATGGACCCTACGGGGGACTCGTTTTTGTGAAAAAAGGGACCCTGAATGGGACTAAAATTCCAAAATTTTCTCAAAATTTTCTACTTTTTCTCCAAATTTTCCAAAAAAGGCACCCTACGAGGGACTGATTTTCCTATTTTGGTGTTTTTGCGACCCTACCTGGAACTCGTAGAGGTTAAAAAAGGTACCCTGACCAGCGGGGCATCCCCGTAACCCATTTTGCCCTAGTACCCACCCCGGGAAGATAAGGTTAAAGTAGGGCAATTTAGAGCAAAATTTTGGACTTTCCATAAAACACCTACAATCATTTGCAAAATATGCGAGACAGTTTTGAAAAATAATCCAATATGGCGAATGGAAAGGCAAGAAGGTCTATAGAACTTTTTTCAAAGAGGCCACCCTGTTGAATAATTATGTTCTCCGCCAAAATTGAAAGATGGAAAAAGACTAAAAAGAAGTACCGTTAATGGACAAATTATTCCCATTTTAGACTAAACATTCAAATGAAAAATTCCGAGAATGTTGTGGTATAGCCAAGATAAGCCAAGCTGGCAACTAATATAATATAAAATTCCGACCCTGTCAAAAAGGAGCAAAAACAATGTTGTTTTCATTTTTATTACGTAGTGCCAGCCTGGTTCGTTTTTCAACATATCAAAATTCAGGCAATTTTAACGTTTGAATGTTTAGCCGAAAATGGAAAGATTTGTTCATTGACAGTATGACCCCTAAAATGTAGGTTAAATTTGAAATCTCTGTGGAGGTCTAAGAAAAAGATATTTTATCAAACTTTTTGCCTAATAATAATGCTGTTTAACTACCCACCCCTGGTGAAGCATAGTGTCCTCCCCTCTTTTATAAAGGGGGAATCCAATATTCCAATTTTGAAAGGGTGAGGGGAATGAAAAATTGGAGGGGGAGTAAAGGGGGAAAACATCGATAGTTGGCAAATTTGGTGGGGGGAAAGTGTGAAATCACTTTAACTTTAACTCATCAGCCAAGCCAAGCTCATATTATAATGATGTGATTAGATCATGATTGAAAACTTTGCTAATCCTTCTTATCTTTGCTAATTATGAAGTGATTTTGCCGTTTTACTTTGTTTGTTTGTCTAGTATTCCTTTTGCAGCAATATTTTGCGTTTGTGTCAGGTTGAAATTTGAGAAATACGGGGGGACTGACATTTAAAAATTTTTCTGGGGGAAAGCAAAAGAGAGGGGGACTAAAAAATTCAAAAGCCATAGGGGGGAAAGAGGGGGGGACATGTAAAAAAATCAAGAAATTGGTAGGGAGACAAACCCTGGAGGACATTATGTGAAGATAACAAAGCAACGTCATAGCCTTGTGTAGATGAAGGAGGAACAAATAAGTCTAAATGACAGTCGGGTTGACAACACATCATCCCAAAGTCAACCAAAGGAACCATGGTTAATAGTCAAATTTTTATTAGTGATACAATTTCTTTACTTCAGAAGCATTCAATCAAATTTTAAAGAGGTTTTTCAAACCAGTGACAGATGGGATACCTTTAAATGGATTTGAACCCGCTGTTGGATACATGTCTGTCAGTGATGGCACTATGATATGTATTGGTCATCTTTTTATATCATCCATTGTTTGTAGTGGACCAGCTCCAAATTTTCTCTCACCTTGGGCGTACGAATATCTAGTTGGTGGGATAGAAAACACAGTACTTCATCCAGAATCATGCAGTCAAAAATTTCAACAGGTTCGAATTCTCTATTTTTTGGGAATGAATTCTCAACTTCACTCGAGAATCTGACAATGTCTGTATCTCTGTTCTAAAACTTTGGGGCGGACCAGAGTTCTTTCAGTGTCTGTAAGTATGTATTTAACTATCCTTTGAGGGACGCTTGTAATAACATTCATCAAATTTTCGAATTTCAGATCCACCAAGCCAAAAACGTTGAAGAACTAAGAAAAATGTTATGCTGCGATGAGGGAATTGACCTATTAGATTCTATCGGTTTTCAAAGAAACCCGGCAACTGTAACAATGGATGATCAACAACTGGTCCTAAGGTACACATTGTAGTATCTATCGTAACTTATCTATCTTAACTCAATTTTTGCTCATTATTTTTTGGTGTCCTGTTGGTTTTTAGTTCCCCTCCTTAAGGCATAAAATCCACTTTTTGCAGGGTGCAAAAATAAAATAAATTCTTGGACTTGCAAAATATGCCTCTGGTTTGCTTGTTTTCCAAATTTAGGTCTCAGTACTTTTGAGTGCCTTACTTATAGGCTTACAAACGGGGTGGTGGTTACATTAAACAGGGGAATGGAAAGTTTTTTCAAATTTGATAAACGGAAGGACCTATTGAATTTTTTAAATGATTGATTTTTAACCCAGGTCGCTGTTCATGAAAGAGAAACATCTAATGTTGCATCTTCTGAGTCAAATATCAAAAGGAATGGAAGCATTTGGCGCATTAACTGTAATCCGTGAAAATTTTGAGCTCTTTCGACCTGTCTTTACACCATCAATGGAAACTTACACATGGACCCGAGAGTTACTCCTAGAAAAGCTGGAAGCACAATACGAAAATGAAATTGGATCTAACAAGAGAAATAATGCTATCAACACTTACAAATCATTTTTGGACTTCGTAGATGAATGTTTTCAGAATGGTACGTTGCATTTTTTCTTCTAGAGGTTGAGGTACTCTTAGAAGTTTTCCCAGATTTGCCCATTTAGCTGAGACTGAGATTTTCTTAGCATTATCTCAGTTCCCATATTGCTGAAAAATATTATAGACAGCTTTTTTTTCGAGTTTTACTAATAAGACTAGTATTGTTTTTCCCACTTTTCATTCTTATTAATTTGGAAACTTCTTAGAGATATTCTTTTGAGATCTTTATTTAGTCGATTTTCACCTTGTTCTCGTAGACACTGTTTTAAAAATCATGTAAGAATATGAAAGTGGATGAGAAATTTTAAACTTCTTTCATCCTTTTTAAGAATAAACTGCTGCCCTCAAATGTTGTTTCGAGCTCAAAAACAAATTTATTAGTAGTATCTATGCGTCATAACATTGCGAACATGACTTTAACTTAATTTTTCTTCGAGGGGTTCGTTGTCAATAATTATACATTTTGATCTTTTTATTTAGAATCTACCCTAATTCCGGCACCAATATTAATGAAGTTTCTGACGGGATGCGAAACGATCCCTCCTGTTGGTCTACCGGCAGACAAGATGAAAATATATTTTAAACATGACTGTGGCCTTTCTCCAAACGGGACGGCCTGTGCCTGTTTACCCACAGTCAGCACATGTGCATTGTATGTGAAAATTCCAGTCCATATACAAACTGAAGAGCAAATGATGGAATCTTTTGTTTCGGCTATGAAGAAAGGGTCGGGATTCCAATTGTCTTAAATATCAAAGAACGTTGATCATTTCAATTGTTTTCATGTTTTTTGTAGAAAAGAAATTCAGTGGAGACTTTTAAGGAACTGGGTGTAGTTGAAGAGAAATCTTTTGATATTAATCTGTGGGACTTCTTTTTTTTGGTTTTGATCCTACTCAAATTGTAGAAAATTTCATCATTTTCCAATCGGTACCATTGCAGGTCTTTTTCTTTGTATTTATATCTTCACTCTCTTCCGTTATTCGGGGGTTATTCCCCTACCATCAGTTTCCTTTCAAGTCTCTTTCTAAAGGCATCTTGAGTAGATTTTTTATGATTTTGTTAACTTGCACTCCGTATAATAAACGCCCCGGTTATTTTAAAAAATCTTAGGAATTTTAAGAGCATTTTTATTCAAAGGAATTTGTTTGTTAAATTCTTTTCGAGAATCAGTTTTCAGAGCAAAATCTTTTTTGCTTTTTCTGGTCTCTTTTAGCCTCAAAACTGTAGTTACGAAGAGATGAGACTTTTTCCATTTAGGGGACGGCGTTAACTAGAAGCCATACGGTAATACTAGTTTAGTTCTTTTTTTAGTTTTTATTTACCGAGAAAAATGAAATGTTTTGTTGTATCCAGATTATTTTTTATTTTTGCTTAAACTGGCTTAAAAATAATTTTTATGTTGAATTAGGTATGGAACAGAGTTTACCATGTATGGTAATTTTTAGTTTTGTTTATTATTACAGTTGACGCTTTCTAATTCGACATTCTATTATTTGAGAAGCTCCCGTTTTCGATGGAAATTTGCAGTCTCGTGAAGGTTTTTTCGCTCTCTTATTCGATTTGGTGTGTTTGGTGGCCTAGGACGGAATTCCAAATTAGGCTTTTCAATTTTTTTGTGTTGGAATTAAAATTTTGAAATTCTATCGGCCACCTGTCTGGTTGGTATTTTTCAAAACTTCTAAAAACAGGAAAATATTGAAAGTTTTCTGCCATAAATTTTAAGTTTTCAACAATGTATTCTATATTTTTCCTGATTCACGGTTAAACCGATGATTGAGCCTCGCTTATATTTTTCGTTCCTAGCTCTATTTTCGATACACTCCTGTATTCGATGAAAATCCGATTACCCTTGAAAATCGAGTTGGAGAGCGTCAACTGTATTTTTTTTCGTTAAGACATTCTACCGAGGTAGTAGCCCCATAACTTTCGATACAGAAACGGTTGCTTGTTTTTTATTGCATTAAATTCTGCATCCAATGGACACCAAGTTTTAGACGTTTGAAGAATTATTCAGCCCACAGGAGCTCATTGAATTTTTATTGGTCATTTTTTTTTCAGGTCATTTTTTTCGATTTCTGAAAATGGGTTGGCAATTTACATAGATCACAACTCGAAATTGCTCCTCCAGCGTTAATTATTTAAAAGTTCAAAAGTATCGTCTGCCATGCTTTTCCAGTTTGTATTCATAGGAGATATTTATTTGAACACTGACGAGACAAATGCTATTAAAAATAATTTATGGAGACCTTGTTTTTTCTACCTTTTTTAGATCTTTTTATTTAGATCACTTTATATTTGTAAATATTATAAGGATGTTAAAATATATTTTATCGGTTCAGATGGTTGATAATCACTTGTAATAGTTCTTTTGCACACTTCCAGTCCCTAGGTGGGTGCTCGTAGCCAAAATGATCAACTATGAGTTGACAAAACTCGAAAATGTCACTTTCCTCGTCATTATTTTCAACTCTTCCAACTTGGTTAACGATTTCATTTTGCTCTAAATACTGTTGCATTTGATCCTCTGTCATAGTTAATCCACAATCCTCGTAGTCTCTTGTTTCTGGCAAAAAATAAAGCTCATCAGGGATTCCATTAACTAAACTGTGATGAGATTTTCTAATAAAGTGATTGTTCCATTCTTCCTTGACCGTGTTCAATTCTTTTTGTAAAAATGACGAAAAGACGAACCATACACAATTCAAATGCAAATTGTTTCCGAGAGAAAGCACTCCCTCGTCTACCAATTCTTTGAAGAAGTTGATAATCCAATTAGTGTAACCGCGCCGTTGATGTGACCACCAATTTTCAATTCTCTGATTAGATACTGATTTACCATAACGATGAGCTGCGGCATCGTTGTGAAGGTGAGATTGGATGGTAGCCACAAGACCATTTTCAGTACCACAATCTGTTTGTACCACCCTTGGAGCCACTTTGAATTCTTTAATTGAGTTAACAAAAAAGCTAGCCATTAAATTTGGGTTGTTGTTTGACTTGCAAACCTTGAGCCATAAAATCTTTCTTGAAAACCCATCAACACAACCATGAATGGGGAGCCCGTAAGGCTTCAATTTATCATAACCGTCTATATGCCATGCATGATTAGGACCATTCGATTGATAAACTCGCCTTTTTAACTTTCTAGCCTTTCTTTGTTCCGTACCTTCAGGGTCGATTTCCTTTAAAAGCCTCATCACGGTGTCTCTTGGAGTTGAAATATTGTAAGTTGTTCTCACTTTGTTCCACATTCCACGGTAACCAAGCTGAGCTCCTGGTCCCTCAATTTCATTACTAATGATCTGTCGAAGTTGATCATCGTCGACCTCACCACCAGCCTTACACAAACCATAATGTCTCAATCTTCGTTTTAATGTACTTAAACTCATGGTCAATCTATGGTTATATCTTAGGAATAATAGAATCGATTCATATTGAAAGCCTCTCTTGAAGTAGTGTTCGATTATTTCTCTTTCTGTTCCAAGATTATTTACATCCTTATTTCGTTTTTTTGTGCCACAGTTTCCACAAAAAATACCACGAACATCATGGCCACACAAGTGACAAAACATCGTCAAATGAGAAAGAAGAAAAAAGGACTGATATGAATTCGCGCCACGAGGCTACAAAAGAGGATTCCCTGAATAGTTTTTGGGAACGCGAGAATTCTTGGGAACGCGACAGTTTTTGGGAGCGCGACAGTTTTTGGGAGCGCGACAGTTGTTGGGAACGCGACAGTTTTTTGGGAACGCGACAGTTTTTGGGAACGCGACAGTTTTTGGGAACGCGACAGTTTTTGGGAACGCGACAGTTTTTAGGAACGCGACAGTTTTTTGGGAACGCGACAGTTTTTGAGAACGCGACAGTTTGAAAGAAATCTCGACAGTTTGAAAGAAATCTCGACAGCTTGAAAGAAATCTCGACAGGTTTCGGAAGAAATCGCTCGTTGACCCTTGTCGGCTTCCATAGTTATGTTGTCTAGTACTGATTTTATTAACCAGGAACAATCAAGTCAAAAAAATGACAAAAGTATTATTGAAAAAAGCAAAGGTGTAAACGAAAGTGACATTTCTGATATAGAGGGCGATTTTGAAACCTTTTCTGTGGACAAGTACAGAACTAGTTCTCCCACTAATCGGTGTATTCCTCCAAAAACAAGGCAAACAGTTAAAGCAAATTCTAAAAATTTGTTTGGCTATTTTACAGCAACTGAAAATATTTGTGATGCATCAAAGGAGGTTATTTCTTACACTGCAAAATCTTTCCCGTTTCGTCAGGAAAATAAAAGAGTTGCCTTTTTATGAAAACTTGATTTTTTCACGCATTTTAAAAATTACAAAACTGTTACAACTGTTAACTTACCTACTAAGCATGATTCGCTTGAGACTCCAGGCACGACGCAACGGGTACGGCAGGTACGGCGGCCGCCGTAGATTTTCACAAAAATACCCGAAGTTTTCCTCTTCGTTGGTCAGCTAAAAATCCTTAAATTTCCTCAAAGTTCCGTCGTATTTCAAAGTATTCATAACCAAAGTAGAGAAATGAAAGAATGCATCCGAAGGGTCACAGAGACATCATCCAACATCTTTCTTCCAAAACTAAAAGCATTTTTGTGTTCTTCTTTTGTCCCTGTGCAAGTTGGAAATGTTGCTGCCTCAACGCTTGAATATTTAACAGAAGGTGATAGATTTCCTCAATTTACTCATTTAAATGATCCAAAGTCCAAAACTTTAAACCTTAATTTTAAATGTGAGATTTGTGAAATTTATTATGAGATTTTGAAAATTTCTGGGAAACGAGTCACAATGAAAGGTATGGGTAAACTTTCTGGCTTTCGTCAGATTTATGAGCATAGTATTACAAACCATCATAAAACTGCTTTAAACTGGTTAGTTAAACAAAATGAAACTTCCAGTCTCGAAATAAGTTCTATGAAAGATGACCCAACTTTGAAAAAGTTTTACAAAGAAACATTAAATGGGAAGATTTCTAAACAACCCTGCTTTCATATTTGGGACAAAGATATTGTTGACAAATACAGGGATAACAATACAATTCACACAAAAAGTACTCTAACACTGTTTGGTGAGAAAAAGTTCTGGAAAAATTGTGTGAACTTAAAAGGACATGAAAACTGTCCAGTTTTCAAGAATTGGAAGCTGAAACACCATGATGAATGGAGAAAGCTATGTGACGAATCAAGTGAATCCTCAAGACTTGTTTTTATACCTGGGAAAACAACAACCCCAATTGAGACAGATGGATCTTTAAAAAGTCTTAATCCCCCCTGTCTCCAATTTTCAGATCCTTTTGGGGAGCATCCTTACACTTGCAGAAATTGTGCATCCCATAAACAGTACCTGGGTCAGTTGAAGACAAAAAACGAAGGGGCAGCCCTCTTGGTTTCAGAGACAAGAATTAGTAGACCAGGATTTCGAACAGGTTATGCAACCAAAACTGAAATGAAGGAACACTTAACTGATGTTAAAGCAGAAAATAAAGAATTGAAAGAAACAATTAAAGCAACGAACAAAAGAACAAATTTTGAAAAAAAGTCATGGGAGGATATTTTGTTTCAGGCCTGTGACGATAATGATATAACCAATTTAGCTGTAGATATGGTGGTTAGTCTTTTTCAACAACATGATGCAAAATTTTCAATTCAGTATCATGTTTGCAAAAATTTGATTGGGAAGTTAAAATCCAAAAATAATCACAAATTTTCTGACATAGTGAAAGATCTTGGCTCAAATTTGATAAACCATGTCGGCCAAAATCAGTATAGCCTTTTTCAAAGCATTTTTGGACTTCCTGGAAAAACATGTGCAAAGGGGCATTTTAAAGAAAATGCTTTGAAAATTGGCTTTAATGATTTTTTTGATAGTGCTGAACTACTTTATGAAGGAGGTCCAGTGATTGACTCAACAGATGAAGCTCGTATTCTGAGATTCATTACACCAGTCTTGAATAAGGACAACAAAATTGAACTTGTAGGGGAAGGTTTTGACCCTGATTATACCAAATGGAGTGAAAGTAAAGTTCTTCTTGAAAACATTGTTTCAAATGAATCTTTTCAAGATGAATTTTCAGCTTTAGAGGCTTATGTTAAAAATGCAATAGCCTCTAATCGTTTGGCAAAAGATTGTGCCGTACATAATCTATCTGCCTTATCTGGGGTTTACAGCAAACCTCTTGTCTACCTTGTTTGGCCTACTCCTAATAAAGGTTATCAAGGAAAACATTTGTTAAAATTATGGGACATTGTTAGGTCAAATTGTTTTTTTGACGAAGACACAGGAAATCTTAAAGATCGTCCTGTCCAATTGATTGGTCATGCAACTGACTCTGCAGGTTTTCAACTTGCAGCGTCAGTTGCTCTTATGTCTCCTAACTCAAAGTTGTTGGACTTAAAGATAAAGTATTTGACTCTTGGCATTGGGGCAACTAGATTTGCTGCACCCTATTTTGGTCCTTTACCTTCGATTTCGTTTTTGGATTACGATCATTGTCTTAGACTCTTTTTAAAATGTTTGAAATATCCAACATTGGACTTAGATTTCTTTCCATCTACCAATTCTTCAGGTAGAGCTTCTATTGACCATTTAAAAGAGTTGAAAGAAATTTGTGACGGATCTGGTCATAAATTAGGATTTTCCAATAATGATCTTTTGTTTTCTGCTTACTTTGACCAAAATGTCGATGCTGCACTAAAAATTTTCAAACTATCTGTTGCTGATCAACTACATGAACATGTACCTGGTTCAAAAGGAACTGAATTGTATATACGTTCTGTAGCTGCATTATTCCAACCTTACTTAGAGCCTAGCTCAAATCCCATTGAGATGCAATTCAGTATAAGTAAGGGTATTACAGTCCTTCGAATATGGAAAAAGATTCTACAAGTGAAGGGCAAAAGGGTGCACGCAGTGCGCTCTGCTGCAATTGATCCAAGTAAACGGGGGATGTTTCTGACTTATGGTTGTAATCAAACCGCAGAAATTCTTTTTGCTGCAGCAACATACTACATGCTTACTATGTTTGCTCATTTCAAGGACCTAGGTCCATCAGTTTTGTCTCCATTCAAATCTGGCACAAAAACAACTGAACGCCTGATTAGTGATATACAGGGTAAAACCAATGCACTTCAATCCTTGGATGCCCAGCCTGTGTTATCAGATCTTGTTGATAAGCTTTCAAAAGTACAAAGCAATCATATTACTGAAGATAGGTTAAAGGCTGCGGGAGCTTCAAAACAAAATACAACTAATCGTAGGAGACTCCAAGAAAAATTGTCAAAAGTTGTCTTGGGGTCTTACAAATATCCTGCCACGTTTGACGAATTTCGAGATTCCTTAATCTCAGCGCACAAAGAGGGCGAAAAAGCAGGGATTGAAATGTACAGGCAATTGTGTTCAAAAGGAATTGCCTTTCTAGAATCAAATGAAAAGTATAAAAAGTTCTCTTTCCTTTATT